>NW_010184634.1:534-1718 GCF_000695765.1 Mesitornis unicolor | reverse complement strand
CCGTGGTGGGGAAGGGCCGCTCCTAGCGGAGGTAGTGCCGGGCGGCTCCGGAGTGCTGCGCGTCCCGGGGCGATGGCATCGCCTGCGGGGCCAGGCCGGGGAAATGTGGATCCGAGATCGGGCTTCTGGCTACCCCCCCACCCCCCCCACCCATTGCTGAAATCGCTCGAGAAATGCCACTGAGTTTTGAGGCAGAGAGGTTTAAGCAGCGTGTCTCTGCTCCCCCTCCTTCTTCCGAAAAAGAAATCAGCCAAAGTTTTTAAGCGCTCCTGAGAACACATGCGGCACGAAAACCCTAGTGCGGTGGGAGCATTACACGTACCTGTGAAGCGTGAAAGTACATGAATCTGTACTTTTTTATTCAGTTGGGTTCAGTTCATCTGCAGGATTAGCGATGTTTCAAAAAAAAAAGTTGTTTTGCTTCGAAATAATATGGATCTTAAGGTGTTAAATATCGTGGCCTTTGCGAAAAAATATATATCACTGAAGTCTCGGGCAGCACAAAAACAAATTGAAAGACAAACTACAAGTCCGAAACTTAACATTGTAATATTTATTTAAACATAGAAGAAAGGAAACACCGTTTACAGGGCTTTCAGCATGTCCCCTAATTGCATGTATTGCCTCATTTTTCGTTGCATGCGACCGTGCTCAGTCCCTCCAACAAACTCTCATATAGAATTGTCAGGACATGTATAAGTCTGCTTTCCAGCTCAGCCTGGCACGCTGTAAACCTCGACTGGAGCCGCCAAAATATTTGGAGGGGTTTGAGGTTAATTACAGGCGTCTGAAGCTTTTCCAGTGAAGTTGCAAAAGTTACAAGCGAGCTACGCCCGAAGCGTGGTGCCTCCTGAAACACCTTCCGATCTCACCCTGTCCTTTCGGGTGAAATTTTGATTTCACCCAAGCACACACTAGCAGCACACAACAACACAGACAAAATGCTGACTACACCTTACCTCGTCGCAAGTGGGAATTATTTTCCCTTCGACTTTGTTCAACAGATGATTTCGTCAAAAAAAGAAATCTATACAAACCGAGTAACACCATAAACTGCTAAATCCGGTAGTGCTCAGATCCACCCAAATAAAAATCCCACCATGACATCGCGCAGTTCGCAGAGCACCGCCAGCGCCGTTTTAAGCCGGCTCGTTCGGCTCCCGCGGTCGCGGCGAGGCTGCGCT
>NW_010184634.1:0-524 GCF_000695765.1 Mesitornis unicolor | reverse complement strand
CCGAGGCCGCCGAGGCGGCGCCGACAGCATCCCTCCTCGCCGGCCCCCCCCGGTATGGGATGTGAAGCCCAGGCACGTCCCTGCCTCAAGGCCCCCGACCCTCCTCTGCACCCTACGCCCTCCCCCGGGGCAGCTTTCTCAGTGCTCCGCCGGCGTAACCGGCGACGCTGCCCACCTCCTTCGGCACCAGGCCTCTCCCGGCCGCGGCTTTGAGCAGGCTCCAGGCTCGGTTTGCCTCTCCTCCCCGGCGGGAGAACTCGTCCGGGTTTCCCAGGCGGAGCTGAAGCGGGGCGCAGGGGAGGATGAGGAAGAGGGGAGACAGGGAGTGTCCCCTGCTCTCCCTCCCCGGCCCCGCAGCGGCAGAGAGCTGCCAGCCTCGTCCGTACAGGTGCGGGTGTCCGTGCCTCTGGGGAAGGAAGGAAACGAGGGAAGATGGAAGGGGAGGTGTAGGGAGGGAAAGGTCCGGAAGGGAAGCCCATGATTGGCAGCTCCAGTGAGCTGTGCTCCACTCACACACCCTCCGC
>NW_010184633.1:3376-42121 GCF_000695765.1 Mesitornis unicolor | reverse complement strand
ATTCTGTGATTCTGTGATTCTTGAGAGCTTTCTGTCTAAATAAATCAGGAGACTGGGAGGAGACAAAGCCACAAGAGAGGAGTGACTCGCATACCCCAGTAACAGAACTGGAAATAAAATACAGGTCTAAGTTCAGTCTGAGGACCTGTCTAATAGGTCGCATTATTTTTTCATCTCTTTAAATACTAATATTTGTAGAAACTGTGAAAGGTTTCTCATAATTGGTTGACCTAGGGTAAATAGGTAATATTTATAATCTAATTATGTATTTAATCTGCTCAAAACATAGCTAGTGACTCTTAGGAACATGAAAATGTTCCTCTGAAAGGGGTGATAATGATAAATCTTAAACCTTTATGAAACAAACACCCAAAGTGTGGTTTATTTCATCCTTTGTAGATAAAAACATCATGTACAGCAAACGGAATTTGCTTTAGTTCCACCGAAATGCCTTCAGCAGGGAGAACAAGAGGTGTAGCGCGCTGAGCACACCCATGAGGTTGCTGGAACAACTCCTTGTCCTATGTGTTGGTTAACGGCTCCGCTGCTGAAGACCTGGGACTCCAGGCATGGCCTGGTGTTAAATTGTGATCGTCTACTTACCTGGTTTTCACTTTATAGGAGCAGAGTGGTTTGAAACAATAAGTGAAGGGGCTGTATGTTACTGGGGGATATCCATGTGTGGCTTTCCCTGAAATCTACTGGAAATGCTTCTAGATTTTTGAAGTACAGCTGTATATTTATGTAGAGAGAAAGTGTGTGTGTGTGTGTCTGTGAGTGAGGGAAGGCTGAGATATTTCTTTTGTAACATTTTAATATATTCCAAATTAATTTTGGAGAGATGACTCATTTATTTAAGTATTAATTTCTCCCTTACAAGGCAGAAACAAAGTATGTCCATAAGTAAGCCAGCATTCATCCCTCCCCCACACCCCCTCGATCCCAGCTCTTCTTCAGTGATCTCCTTCTTTTCAGCTGTGAGTTTTGCTGGGTGGTGGTTGAGCAGGTCTGGGCACAGCCAGAAGCAGCTGCTTTTGCTTAGTAGGAAAGCAGAGAGGTTGGTATATCCCTTGCCAAACATTGACTGGGGATGGAGGTCTAACTGTATTGTGAAACCTTGCTGAATTGGGTAGGAACATTTTTTGTAATGTAATTTACACTAGGAGATATAAAGCTTGACCATTTTGATATGAAAAAATCTTTTTGCAACAATAAAACTATTGTTCAGAAGGTACACCCTAAATAACTTTATACCAGCAAAGTTTTCGCATAAAGCCATGGTCCTAGCGAGTGATATCCTGACCAAACTGAAATCAAATTATAATCAACTGGTTGAATTTAAATAGATATGTGCGGTGAGTGAAGTACGAGGAGAGAGCAAAAACCTTCCAGATGGGGGAATTGTGAGCAAATGATACGTACACATGCTTGTATTGCATGATGTACCCCTGCAAGCTTAGCCCTTTTTAATCAAGTCTTGGGCCTGCTTCTGGCACCCTTCTCCATTCCTGTCTGCGGAGGTCAGGTAAAGTTGAAGTCCCTGATCTTGGTCTTTTATGCTGAGAGTATGAAAAGGGAAGAAGAGAAGGCAAGGGCTGTGGTGCTGGCCTCAGTCTTCATCTCTGCAGCGATCTCGGAGGACTCGGCATGCAGAGGCAAGCCAACACCACAATCCCACGGACACCTGGTACTGGAAAACAGGCCTGGATCTGGAAGTCCCATTTCATAGCTTTGAATTTTCCTGTAGGTTAAGGGCTTCTTTTTCTGTGAGCCGAGGTCAAGGAAGATGGAGGTTATTTCTGATCTGGCTTGTGGGGTGGCTTTGCTGCCCCACTCACTGCTGCACCCGCTAATATCCCCTCTTGGAGGTCAGCCTGAGCAGTGTTGGCATGCTGCTCTGATGGTGGTACCTGCACAGACACAAATGCAGCCCTGCATGCACGGTGCACCTCAGTGCTGCGCAAGGAGTGGGGTGCAAGGGGCTTGGCGGAGAGCGGAGGGGGAAGCATTCGTTCCCCACGCTGGGTAACCTTCTGCTCATGTGCTTGAGGCAAGTGCCAGAGAGCATTTAGAGGGCGTCTGCTGAAGGAAGCCTCTCCGGAAGAAGCTTCCCGTTTGTCTGCTTTTCCTGACAAGATGTGGAGACAGAAGGGAGCGTAAACATCAAAGGTTCTTTCAGACAGATTCAGACTCTAATCAGTTCTTACCAGTTGGTTAAACCAGGTGACAAACCCAATTCCCTTGTGCTGACAGCCATAATAATCAGGCACCTTCTTTGTTCATTATGCTCTCTTTAACCCTGGTATTTTCATTCAGCCCTGCATTTAGTAATCACTCAGTGTGACGGTGCACTAATGAAGAAATAAAACACAGTATCAGAGATCCATTCTTCTAGCAAAAAGATAGACTCTGCTCCACTGACTTGTAAAATCAGGTTTCTGTTCGCTTGGAGAACTATTAGACCAGGTGAATAAAAGTAACGTTGGGTAATTTGGAGAAAACACCTGGAATGGACTGTGGATTGATCCTTTCTTTATTATTTCTAACCACTTTTTAAGATGAAGAACTTCAGCCTTCTTAAGATGTCTTTGACCCTTGGCTATTGATTTCAGTTAGTATTACACTAGGGGGCCTCATCACTCATCTCGCCTTCTAGGCTGGGGAAGAAGACTGCTATGACTTTCCATTAGCCTGAACGTGCTGTTGGATGAAAGGGGGAATTGGAGAATATCCCTTCTTTTCCTTTCTTGCAGCTCCCATGGTGAGTAATAAAAGCAACACCGACTTCCTGATGGCGCTGGTCGGGAGAGGTGCTCCAGACTTTTCTCATTCCTTAACACTGCTCTCTAACATCTTCGTATGTTGTTGGTTGTAAAAACTGTTCTTTGTTTAGATTAGATGCCCGGCTTACTTGAAGGTTATTCAGGTAAGCCAAGCATCTAATCTAAACAAATTACTCAAACCCTGCTTTTAGTATTCTGCTCTATTTTAGCTCTGCTAGAGTGAGTAGTTATACCTGGCCTGAAGTTTGTACAAGTGAGAGCAGAACATGACAGGTTGTGAGCTTAGGAGACGGTGGAGTGGGCTGTGTTGGAAAGCCAGGCAGAGGCACTCTGATGTACATGTGTTTACGGATGCATCTTTTTCCTCAAGCTGGCATCACAGGGCTAATCATCAACGTGTCTGTCACCACTGAGGAGCAGAGCCACCCTGCATCTGCCATCTTGACCTAACTCAGGAATTTAGGCTTTCATCTCAGAAGCACAGTGGGCTCACCAGCTGTGTGCTTGGGCATGGAGATGGTATGATTGACCTGTAATACGCTTGAGCACAAACTGTGGAAAACAGGGATGTCGTTCTCTTTTGGAAGCATCACAAAAATAATGTTAAGACAACTATGTAGACCTTCATTATATTTCAGTACTTGCTGAGGTAATGTGTCTTTCATGAGGTTAGTGATACAATGGAGAATAAATTGCCTTACCAACGCACAAATCCATGAGACTGGAAAACGATCAGTCTCAATCATGGCCCTCATCCTTGAATTTCCTTCTCTGTAAGGAGATATTCTGTGAGTTGCTGCCTAGTGCAGGCAGGTGCAGTTCCCACCCAAGTGAATGGGTGTTGGTCCTTTATCCCCAGTGTTAGCGAGTTGGGTTCTCCAACTGTTTCTTAACAAACAATGCTTGCATTATGAGTGAGAATTGGATGGGTTTGTATTGCTTACATTGTCTGTTCGATTCAGATTATTAATGATTTTTAATTGGGAGCCCTTTACAAAAGAGAGATTACCAGCATAGACTGTCCAGCTTGAAATATGTCTTAGTACATGACCCTGAATAATTTAGTCTGTTGTGCCACCCAAACAGTGACCGATTCATTGATATTCTGGTTTGGTCTGAAATATCTCTAAAACGGTTGCATTTAAGGCAGTTTATACCAGGGAACCTTAGAGATAATGAGAACAAATTTAGTGAGATGCAAGAGAAAAGTGCCTGCTTTAAAAGGGCTTTCTCCAGTTTAGGTTATCAAGAAATCGCAGAGCCTGACTTCAAACAGCAAACGTTACTTACTTGTCTTTACGTTCTCCTCCTCTAATTCAATTTAGTGCACTGCTGTATTTCCTCCAGAAAGTATATTGTTTTTAAATTACCATTTCAGTGCTATTACTCAAGGCTCCTGCTCCTAATGCTTTCTGACAGTTATCAGCATAATGAACCATAATGAAATGATGAGCAATCTTCAGTGGAAACTCAATGTGGATTCCACTAGAGCTGTGTGACTGTGTTGCTGAAATTTGAATGCACGTTAAAATAACACTGTCCTTATTTGTTTTCAAGGTCAGGGCTTTAAAAAAGGTCTGAAAGGCCTAAACACTTCAGTTTTGTAAATGTTACAGTCTAATGCAAACCCTTAGCGCAATCTTGTGTGGCATTTAATATATCTCAGAGACAAGTATTTGACCTGCATTTTCAAAAAAGAGTGAATTTACCTACCTAATAACTGTGCTTGCAAGTGAGTAATTACACAGGAGCTGATTATTTGAGCATATGTTTATTATGATTGCTTAGACGCCTAAATAAACAAATCTGCTCTTTTTCCTTCAATTTAATTTGTGGCTCTTCTAGATTTCCAGACAGACGCCGATTATCACCGTTCTAGCTTTCAGAAGAGTAAGAAAGTAGGGTACAACGTGCAGTCATGCTGGCTAATGTGTTACAGGTAGCTTTGCACTGGCTTTGCCGTGTTTCCTTGCCAGGGTTTGCACTCTTATTCTGGCACTTATTCAGTCTAACCTCTGCTGCTGGGGCCCGTACCGTGTACTATGAAGTATATGCCAATACAGCCTCTGATCTTCAGAAGTTAAATTTATGACACAATTATTCCATGTCCTTATAGATGTCTGCACCTTAAGTAAATTATTTTGTTCTTAAAACATAATGTAAGGTTGTTCATCGTGTAAACAGTATGTCAGAATGCCTTTTGAGGCGTAGTATGGCAGTTGCAAGAGCAGAGGAAACAGTGGGCAGGCAGTATGGAGAGGATGTTTTTTCTGCTCCACATAGGCTGGGAAAATAGAGCATCCATTGCTGCCAGACCGAGAGAAAAGGGATTGTGAGTGATGGGAATCTGAAAGGAGAAGGCTGTCTCCCCTTGTCTGTGGTGACAGGCTGAAGGAACTGAGAAAATGTTGAATAAGAAGGGGTGTGGTTATGGCTCGAAGAGAAGAGATGGGAGCAATTTGACAATGTGTGTTTAATCAGTAGGCTTAAAATCATCACTTCTTTAAATACAGCAACTGTTTATTAGCTGTCTTCTGATTTTTCTGGCCGGAGCCTTAAATTAACAGAGACATTTACTCAATTAAGTGGGGGCTTTAATTTGGTTAGTCAGGACCCAGTTATGTAGAGCTGTTGAAGTAAATTAGAGGCCTAACAGAATAGGAGATTCAGCAGTTGGGCCAATGACAGGACAACTTATTTTTCTGGTTGGATTTCTTTCCTGTCAAGCTGTCAGATAACTTTCTGGTATCTGCAGTGGAATTCCTTTTATCTTGAAAGAGTGAGTGAACACAGGTGTCTGCAGCACAGCTTATTGGAGTAGATGTGATAATGTGTCTTAGCATACACGGCAGTGCAAAATGTTCTCACATGGCAGTTTTTGGAAGAGAAACCCACAGGGGTGGCACCTGCAATCATCAGTTCTCCCACATCTCTTCCAGTGGTAACAGGGCCTCTTCACTTAAGTCCCTTAGCCTGGAAGGCAGAGGAAATATTGATTGGATTGTTCTCCAGGTGAAAGGAACAAAGCCAATTGTGAAGCTGCTAACCAGGGTTCTTTTGGCAAGTAAATAGGAAGTTTTACGTGCCAGTAAAATGGGCATTTTATAACTGGCGCTGGTCCGAGATCCCTAGCTTGGCAGAACTCCCACTGAAGCCAAAGGAGTCTTGCCCGAGCAAATAAATTAAGAATTGTTTACCAAATCAGTTGCCTTATTAAAACCCAGTTGTAATGCTAACCGTGCATAGAAAGGAGAAGGGGGTGGCAGTAGAGCGGATGACTGATACTTCAAGTGGCTGCTGCATCCTGTGGGCTGTTGACTTTGGTCACACCGGTTGTAAAAACACAATCTATAATGATAAATGGTCAGGAATGGCCAGGCAGACAAGAAACCAGGGTTGTCTGAACTGTTGGTGCTTGTGTAAATTAGCCCACAGCAACAAGAGACCTGTCCACAACTGCTGAAAGAAGCAATTAGTGGCAGCAGCATATACAACTGTCACAGGAAAGTGTGGGCTTTATCTCTAAGCCCAAACTTACATAGCCCAGGTGTTTACTCGGCATTATAACTTGTCTTTCAGATGGTTAAAGATCAACAACAAAGGCTTATCTGAAGGACTTCACAGCTCACATGCTGAAACATTATTGACAGCTCCACAGTTGTGCACATTTAATGAAGCTTTATGAGATAAAAAGACGAAGCTGAAGTGCTTTTTCTTGAAGGCTGTGCCTGGCACCGCTTTGTCAGACATTTTAGCCAGGGAACCTAAAGAGTTTAAAGACATTGATTATTTAATAATTACTTTCTTTGCATCCACTCTGAAAAATAGTAAACTGTCCGTTTCACACTCAGCCCTGCCTCCGGGGAGATGAATTTTAGGATCATGATCAAGTTAAAGAGCATCGATTAGAATCGTTAAAGGCTATCTGTACAATAACATCATTGTGAGGCCTTGTTGAGAGAGCAGCACAATGGTCACATCGGTGAGCCTGGCAACGTGACTAAAAGCCTTAGCAGAGTCGTACGGCCTCTTGGTGCCTGAGCCTTCCCCCTTCAAAGGTACTCGACTACTTCCATTGGCATTTCATTGCTCTCTGTAGATACGCTCCAAAGATCTTCGGAGCTGTTCACTGCATGGGTCTTTTCTTTTTTACACCTTGTTATTAGTTCTCTTTATTCTTGCTGTGTTGTACACAAAAGCTGTTTTTCAGATCTTGTATAGCAGAACATGTGCTAAACTTTTCACTGCTTCTGATAGTACATTTGTAGTTAGGTTTTCTTGCTATTAGACAGTTGGAGGCTTACTCCCAGGTGCCTGCTGCTCCTGTAACTTATCAAAGACTTAAACACTCCTCTGTAGAGTAGCCAAGTCCAAGTTGCCAATTCAAATCAGGCCAGTTCATACTAGACTCCTTTATAACAGTGGTGAGTCATAGCAACCTTCGCTGTTGTATGAATCTTGTTTATTATGCAGCAAATTAGCTCAAGATTTCTGAATACCCCGAGTTCCCTTTGAAATCACTGGAGATGAAGAGGGTCATCTCTGGAGCAGGCTCGTAAAGAGGATCCTTTTGTCAGTCCTGGCCCAAGGATCACTGAAGCCTGCTGGTCTGCCGGATTGATTAACAAACACCTGTAGTTGGCACTCGGCTGCATTTAACAGTGTGTTTGTAGGGTTTCCTTAGTTTGAGGGTGAAGTTAGAAAGCTTCAAACTGCAGCTGGTTTATCGTATTATTTTTAGTTTGTTGGAATAGTTTTTAATCCTTATTAAGCTAGGGTCTGCTTTTTCTGCCTTGGAAAAGTGAGGCGATATTTTCCTCAAGGATAGTGCGGTAATGGTTAAAGAAGATTAAAGTCTTTTCTACATGCTTGAGGTTTTCTGATGTCTGGTGGGAATTGCCAATGAAGCTTCCTTCTGATTTCACACTGTCAGGCGAGCGCAGACCGAATGCAGGGTGACAACCCACTTGAAAATAATTATCCATTGCCCTGGCTGCGGAGACATCTGCTACCTGATAGAGAAATGTGCTTTTACACACGTGTGCACACAAGCCGAGGAAATGATTTTTTTAATCATTTTCTCCTTCCAGGACTCAAAACCTTCATCCTGCTCGTTACTTAGTCACATACGTATCTTTTGAAAGCATCTTTCTGTTAAAAGAGGGTACATTTTAAATACACCGATCTGGTGACTGACAGGATGCTTATAATGAAGGCTTGCCTTCTTGAGGGGATCTATTTGAAATATCTCGATTAGCACTTCCATGGAGAGTGTGGGTTTTGGCTTGCGTTTTTAATAGGTCTCCTCCTACAGACACATCTTTCAAGGTCATAAATATTAACCATACCATAGGTTAATAGTAAACAGATGTGGGTACAGTCCGAATACTGATGTCAGTTTAGTCCTTAATGGGTAATGTTGCTGTCAGGATAATCCACTGCCACTGTCTGTGGCTGAGGACTAAGCTGGCACGAAGAAAGGAGCCCCTGGTAAGGAGCCCCCAGCCAGGGGATGGGCTGTGACAGAGGAGCGCGGGCAGGCAGCTGTTTGTGGCTGGAGCGCACTTTACTTTGAGTGTCATCAGAGTGGGCTTCGTGTAACTGCTAATTTCACTTAAGGGCATTAAGTGTCAGAACCCTGTGCTGAGTTGCTTTTTGTGATGTTTTTGTTTTTCAGCCTAATAAAATAGTATATAATGGCTACTCAGGTCTGATAAAATTGGCCAAACCAGAACCCACAACTTTAGTGCTTTGTCCATGGGCTCTCTGAGGAAAGGAAAGATATATTTTTTTAACTTGCCTGTAGCTTTGGTGAACAGAAGCTGTTTGCCCAGAATTAGGAGCTGCTAGTTGCCCAGAACTAGGATTCAGGCATCCTATCAACCTGGGGCAGCAGACAACTCAGCTGCAAGGTCCTCCTTACTTCTTGTCATTTTATGGGACAACATAGTCACTCAGGAGCTATTTGCTGGGAATCATTTCTTTCTCTTCTCATTTTATTGTCCTTTCACCCACGCCTTCTAACCATATGCTGTTGCTGAACTGAATTAACTGGTTTAGTGAAGACAGTATTTATGTCAAACGAGTCTGTCTGATCCAGTTGTAGAAAACTGTAATTGAACTTACTGCATACACCCACAGAGATTTTTAGAGAAGCACCTTGCTGGGCAGATCAGTAATAAAGAAGGAAGATGTAAAACCAGGGATACTAAAACATTTGTCATAACCATTTAAATACAGTTCTTCATCACAGTGCACTTGCAGTTCCACCTCAGATCCCAGGGTTAGCTTCCAGAGGTATTTTCCAGTTGCGTAGATCAGTCTGGTTTACAGCTGCATGGAGAAAGGGTGGCTTGACTTGGCTGGAATCTATCTGCACACACACTAAGTTGTGCTGGAGTCCCTCCAGCTCCATCAGCCCAGCTCCTGCGCATTCTTTGACGTGGGTTTGTGGTACATGGAGTTTGTCAGAGGAGAGTCTCTCTCGTTTCGACTCATGGCTTCGTGGTGGTGCTGAACTTGCAGTCCTGGTGCACCCTGGTTAGACCCCATCCTTGGGCACACCGAGGTTCCCAGTGTGTCTGCTTTCCCTTTGGCATGCATGAAGGGCTGGGCTCAACCGATCCCTGAGGGCAGCAGGAATATTCACTCAGTTGCAGCTCGTCCTCTTTGTACTATTTGCCTTTGAAATCAGCCAGTGCACACAGGGTAGACCTCCTTTTTCCTTGGTGGAATGATTTTGCTTGTTCTGCTAGGTGGAACCTCCTACACTTGTACTGTTATCCTTTGGTGGCAGGAAGAAAGGGGCTTAGGGATAACTTCTTTAGCAGGATGGTAGCCGAACAACAGGTAAACAAGCTGTTGGTGGTTGAGCCAGCAACCTCTGATGGTCCGGCAGCGTGTAGAACAGCTGACTTAAAAGCAAAATATTATTCTTCTCAAAATAAAGAGTTTACTGAAATGTAATGATGCCCAGTGTTAGTCTGCAGCCTGCTTCACCTCACAGCCATAACTCCTTGCCACCTGCACCCCATAGGTGCTAGGTCAGTTCTGGATGCTGAGTTCATTACTGGGTCTTCACTGCGGAAGCTGTGTGTGAGTCACTTCAGTGCTTGGGCCAGGCTTCAGCCCTGGCGTGAATCACAGAGGCTCCTTAGCTGTGCCCACAGAGACCTGGCACATTGGTAATGTGGTACGCGGAGATGTCCCATGGTCTGGAAGGTGGGAGGGAGCTGGTCAGGTGTTGAGATGTGCCCTTGTCATGGTTTTCATCAGGCCTTTATCAGTCTTGCAGTGGTGTTCAGGAGGCTTCTGACTGGAGAGGGACCCGAGCGTTTTGTAGGAAGGGAGAGAGAGAATTATTGAGGGATGGAAAGTTTAAATGCAGCCTGAGCTTGTAGTAAGAGTGCAAAAATACATCAGTCCTTTTAGTAAAAGTAATGCTCGTGCTATTAACCCCTTAAAAGCTCTAGTTTTCCTGAATATTTATTTGACGTGGCATGCAACATTGTCCTTAAGACAGTCGGATCTGTCTGTGGGTGAAAAAGACAGACAGATGTGATGGCTGTGGCTTATTGCAGCAAGGGAAAGCCAAACAACCTGCATTGCCCAATATATTTAAGTAAATCTAATAGGAGGGCTGAGGAAGATAGCAAGATTAGCTTGACAAAGATTATTTGTTGCTAAACAGACTCGTCAGTGTTTTCCTCAGCCCTGACATGCACAATGAACTGCTCCACCCAGGGCTTTTGCATTTGCTTCACGGCTCACTTGATTTCGATGGGTTTATTATGATGCAACATTTCTGGAGTCCTGAGAAGGAGTAAAATTAAAACCTTCGGTTCCCTATGTTCCCACAGAGGAGTCCCCCCATGTCTGCTCATGGTGCTGGTAAATGATCTGGGTGAGGGATGTGGCTTTCAGGCCCTGTGATCAAACCATGTCCTCTTTGCAGTCCCTGATAGAAGTGCAAGCAGCTCTGCAGATCCATCCCTCAGGTTCTGTTGTCTTTGGCAGAGAAAGTGAGAGTACCTGGATTCCTAACATCATAAAATGAACTTTAAAATTAGTCGGTTTTCAAAATAAAAATGTCTAGATTTTGGTTGGGGGATGGTTTGTTTGTTTGTTGTTGGTTTTGTTTTGTTTTGTTTTTTTTCCTGTAAGAACTGTCACATTTTGAAGCTCTTCTGGGCAGTGTGGCAGTATTAACTCCATGCTTCCAGAGTGTGGAATGGCTCATGCTATAGCATGCTTCCATCAGCAGGACTTTTAAGAAAGGTGCTGTAAATCATGGGACTCGGGGTGAAATCACGGCTGTTGGCACCAGTTTGAGAGGCACGGTTCCCTGTCTCCCCTCTCATCTGCCCCGTCGCTGGTGTTTTCTACTGGCGCACAGAGGGTTTGTGTGAGGGTGCTGGTCTGGCTGCGGGACACTGTTCCTATGGGATCCTGCTACCTGAGTTCATCCGGGAACTGTGTTGGCACTTCCAGCCTGCCACGGCCCTGAAAGGATTTTCATCTCATCTAGCAGCAGCGGCTCTGTCAGAAGTAAAGCAAATCCTTATCCCCGTTGAAGGAGCAGATACGCCCTGTGTTTTAGCATTTGAAACCAGGCGCGTCAATCTGAAACTACTCCCCACTCCCAGTGCCAACAGCTCCATTGATGACTGTGCTCCAGAAAGAAAAGAAATTGCTTTTCCCTTCACTGTAATGTCAGCCCACCATTTGGATACTCCCCCGCATCTTCCTTTTCATGCTGGAGGTGGTACGCTCATCTCTGACCTGCAAGCATCTGCTTCCCTAGTTTTCCGCTTCGTTGCGTCTCTGTTTAGACACTGCAATGCCCTGTCCCACATACTAATTACTGACTTTTTGCTTCTGAGGAGCTTGATTCATTCTGGCGCATTTTCCCATGTGAAACTGGACCTAGAGCCTTGGAAAATATCTTAATGGACATCAGAGCAAGTCTGAGTTTAACCCCAAACTGACTGCTGTATCTGAGCTAAAAGGCACATCTTTCAGCCCATAGCTGTGGCAGTGTGAACTACCCTCATGTGGAGTGCTTTGCTTCATGAATGTTCCCCTGAAGTGCAGGCAGCCATGGCAGAGCCAGGCATTGCTCAGGGAGAAGGAGGTGTTTGCACTGGCATCGCCTTATCTCTGCTCCCCTGACTGTGCTCTGAGTCGATGCTCTTGCTTGTGTGATTGCAGCAGGTGAATGCTCTGTAAGAAAATACCTTTTACCTTTTCTCTCAGTAAGGCTCTTGCTGTTTCCCACAGGAGCAGTTTCTGTTCGGGGCTTGCTGCTGCCAGGTACCAAATGGCCTCTGGGAGGACAGACACCCTCAACTCCCACCCGCTGCAGCAGCCGTGCTGGCGAGGTCAGACCTTTGCTGCATGGTGTGGACTTAGGCTTGCAGTCTGCTGAGGCTGCTGGTGTCTTCCAGAGGCTTTTGTTTGCTCTCCTGCCTCCTTGACAGTGCAGAGGGACAAATGTTGTCACCTTGTGCACCTGCCTGCCCTGAAGAGAGAGCCCTGGTGTGCGGCAGTCTGGGCAGTTTTGGGGTGGACGGGGTTTAGCTCAGTTCCTGCTCAGCAGTTCCCGTGCTGCTGCTTGAGTGCACGATTTCAGGGGTGTCTTCCACCTCATTGCACTTGGAGCATATTTTTGAAAAGGAGGCTCGTGTATTTGCAGGCTAAGCAGAGACCGTCTTCTCTTGCCCAGGGGAGATGGCGAGCCCTGCCTTTGGGGGCAAGAGCCGGTTACAGGGCATGGGCCCTGGGCTGAGACTTGGGAGGGTTGTGACTGATGCCCAGATGTGCAAGGCACGTCTTGTGTGCCCTTGTCATCTCGCTACAGCTCTCTACCTCGGAGGTTAAAAACAGAAAACAGTTTATTTCCTTTTTCTTTCTCTCCTGGTTGTGAAGTATTTTTGGAGCAGGAAACGTCACTTACTGTGCTTGGTAACTGATCTTTGAGGAAAAGGGCTTTGTCCTTAGGAGTCCTGAATGCTGCCGGTGTATAAATAGAAGTCAGAAATGGCAGCCCGGTGGTGCAGCAGGCAGGAGGGCTTCCCATCGCAGGGGCTGGCCTGGGCTCCCTCCTCTCCTTGCAGTAATTCCACCCGTCAGCTGCAATTAACTCCGAGACCGTTTCAAAGGTTTGGCAGTAAGGGAGGATTTCCCTCTTTTCAAAATGAATATATTAACTGCGTATTTGTGAAGTGAGCACAGAGAAACAATCGTTGCTGCGTATCTGTGAAGTTCTTGTAGCAGAGGCCTTTCAATTCAGTACTGAAGATAAGTAGATCCATTTGACCCCCATGTAATTTAAGACCCTGTTCTTAACCTACCTGCCTCTCCTAAAATAAAAGCCCTGTCTCCTGTTGAACACGTGTTACATCCTGGCTGCTTCACACACAGACCCAGGGATATGATGCAGCCCTCAAAACCTTGTCCTCTACCTTGTGCTCAGGTCTCAGGCTTCCTTTTAGATGCACCTGATGAATCGAGGCAGCCAGAATTAATCTTCATCATAGTCGCCTCTTAACGGCTTAACCTCTTCGCTGCTACGCTCGAGTCACTTTGTGACTTCAGCAGAATTTCACCATAATGTGTTGGGTTCCCAGCTTAGCCTGGTGGCTGTTTTCGTAGCTTTGGCATGTGAGAGATCATGATTGATTGATTTATACGCTTAATGAAATTATTGATGCTAGCTGAATTTTTCTGCAATTTCGTAACATTTGGCAAATAACAGGAATGCAAAACCTGGAATGAAATTTTCCAGAATTTTTTTCTTTCCCTTCTTTTTCTACCAGGAGATCTGGTTGAACTTTTTAAAATTCCAACCATCAAATGTATTTGGATAAAATTTAAGAAGCTTTAAGTTCTCCTGTGTCTTGAATAAAAATGGAATTTGTGACTTTCTACAATGTTATTTCCAGTATTTTTCTGGTAATGATATTTTTATTTAAAGCTCTAACTGTGAGTAATTACTTAGTACTGCTGTTGGTACTGTGTTCCAGTTTGGATCATTACATTTTGCAAGCTTCCTTCTCACTCTAATTTTTACTTGATACAATATGTGCCTTATGTCCCATCCCAAAGTATTCCGTGTGTAGTCAGAGCTCCCTCCTGCCGTACCCCACAACAGGCTGCCTTTTGATGACCAGTGAAGCTTTTTGTGCTGTATAAAATACCTATCTGTTTCATGGGGTTGCTCTGAATCATCCTTGTTAAATGTAAGGGTACAAAAAGTGTGTCTCACCTCAGCTGTATTGAAATTACATTAAGAGTCACAGGATTAGCTCTTCTGCATTTTCAGTGTGCTTATTGGTTTTTGGCCTGTGGGGATTTAAGCATATAAATAAGATTTCTGCCTGTGTGTTGGTTACAGAGCAAGGCAGGGCACTGCTGGAGGCAGTTTGCCCGGTCGGGCAGAACCGACCGTCATGGTCCCAGCAGGTTGCAAAGGCAGGAGGAGCAGCCTCCTGCGTGCTCTGCTCTGCTCTGCTCTGCTCCTGCCCGCCCCTTCCCTGCGCCCAACTCTGCCCCTCTCCTGCGCAGGGAGGTCCTCCTCAGCCTGCCTTCAGCTCTGTTCCTAAATCACACAGTTCCTGTGCTGGAACCAGCTGGGAGCTGTTTGACAGTGTGTGTATCAGTCTTAAAGTCTCCTGTCTCTGTGGTGCAAGAGCTGACCTTGTGTCTGAATCAGTCTTATTTCCAAGCTTTCTGTATGGCCTCTTTTTCCTCACCAGTTTTCTTGTACCAGCTCTTCTTTCAGCTGCTCACCGTATTTTCCTCCCCGATTCTTTCATGTTGTCCAGCACCTCCCATATTGTAACCTTTATTCTCCAGCCTTCAAAGCCGTAGTTCTTTGTCTTTCCACTCGCATCTCCTTCCAGCATCCCAAAGTGTCATGTCAGGCTCCCTCCCTGCTTGATGGGTTTCAGTGTTTACTGGATGCGACCCGACGTGAACTTGTCTGGAAAATATTGCACTTGTGTTCTTAAGGAAAAAATCCAGGGAGATCAGCAGCTTCAATGAGAATCTGTACGTAACGGGGGTCTTGGAAAATCTCAAGTGAAGCAGGAGTTTGTGCGCTTGATGCTTTGCTCAGGAGATAATGGAAAAATGAATATAAAATATGTAAATTTTAAGTTTTTCATAGCAAGTATAAATAATGAAGGTGAAAAAAACCCACTCTTGTTTAATTGCAATACTGGGCTTATTTATAGCTTGAAAATAGTGTTAATTCATCAGATGGAGAGATAGGAGTTTGACGTAGCAGTTAAGTTTTCTCCTTCATTAGGAACACAGAGAAGTAAAGTTCTGTGTGGTCTCAGCTGTCCTTGACTGAACTGGGAGTTCCACACGCTCAGGATCACCCAGGACCCTACGGCTGAAGATAATGTGTAACGTTTTTCCAGGTACTAAAAACGTGTGAACTTTTTCTCTCCAGGCCCTCCGTCTGCTCCCCAGAACCTGATTTCCAATGTCAATGAGACATCGGTGAACTTGGAGTGGAGCGCTCCCCAGAACAAAGGTGGTCGGGAAGACATCTCCTACAACGTGGTGTGCAAGAGGTGTGGTGCGGGTGACCTCAGCCGCTGCCGGTCCTGTGGCAGCGGGGTGCACTTCAGCCCCCAGCAGAACGGCTTGAAAACCACCAAAGTCTCCATCACTGACCTCCTGGCACACACCAACTACACCTTTGAAGTCTGGGCGGTGAATGGAGTGTCCAAGCAAAATCCCAGCCAGGACCAAGCTGTGTCAGTCACTGTGACAACTAACCAAGCGGGTAAGGAGCTGAACACAAATTTTCGTCCTCTCTTCTATCTGTTTTATGTTTTTTTTTAGGAAAGCTGTGATTTCCATTGCATTTAGCATTAGCAAATGAATGCAAAGAGCCCTAAGATGTGTAACTGGGTCAAACCCTTATTTTCTTGTTGTTTATATGGATAGTTTAAATTCTTCAGCGCTAGGAAAGCACAGGCGGGTTTGACTCCTGTAGCTGGGAGCAGAGCTCTGCTGCAGCACGCTGCGAGGACACTGGGAGGCATTCTGCAGAAGCAGAACAGCACAGCGGCCCTGGGCCACACAGGAGACAGAGCCAGGTCCACCAGCGGCTCAGCCCTTTGCAGGAGAGACCCTGCCCAGGGACACGAACATGTCCGTGGTGTTTGGAGAGGCCAAAATATGCGCCCAGGGAACGCTTGTGCTGCTGCCTCCTTCCAGAAAGGACTGCATAGGATTCAAAAAGAGGAATGAGCTGGTGCTCCCTTGCCTGCCTGGTCTCACTCCTCTCCCTGCAAAGTCAATTAGATTCTGTCCAGTTGTTAAATAAATACCTCCTAAACCTGCAAGCTAACAACGTTTCAATTGATCAGAGCTGGCATTACTTTAGAAATCCTATATGAGCTTTCATCTTCATGCTGGCTGGTCTTTGCGTTTCACTCAGCTACGAGAGTGCAATACCATTTCTGTTTATACCTTATTATTTTACAGACCCTTGGCAGTTCTACTTTTTTCAGTCCCCTGTGCTTGACCAAGTAAAGGCTGCTGCAGGTTGTGGTTTAGTTGTGATGACAATTTGTATGGTCTTCTTTCTTTAATTACATAAAAACATTTCTTGTGTGCAGCTAGCCAGTGTTTCAAGCACAGGCTTCCAGTGGCGTTTTTAATTTAATGCAGAAAAATTGCATACGTTTGAATATGACACTCTTCTATATGCAAATTAGGTATCCAGACTGTCAGGCTGGCTACGAGAACATCAAACCTGTTGTCTAATCACTCACAGCGCTGATTGCCTTCAAGTCCCACGGATGCTGTGGGCACTCAGCACCTCGGAGCATAGCTTACAGGGTTGTCATTTACCATCAGACTTAGGGTGTATGGGACAATGTTAATATTGTATATTTTGATAGTACTGGACTATTGAAATATTTTGGATTCTGTTTCCTGGTAGATGTGCCTGAAAAATAGGTATGCGTAGTCTAAATCTACGAATTTTAGCAGTAGTGCAGAACACTTCAATATTAACAGTGAGGGATACGTTCAATATTGCAGTGATGGTTACAAGCAAAATTGTCAAGTCCACCCTGAATCTTCTTTGAAAATCTGGTCCAGCTTTTGTTCTTCACACATAGAGTTAACAGCACCCTTTTAAAATCGCGATTCAAAAATTGAAACTATTGCTTTGCCTGGTGAAAAGAAGACTGATAGGGAACAGGGGCTGTCACAGAGTCTTGGGGGAAAGCTGCAGGAGGATGCTGTCATATGCTATGCAAAAAGAGAAGGTTGAGAACAGCAGCAGGGACAGTGTTTTTGTGCTATGAATGCCTAGCAAAGAGAGTATTTCTGACTGATTTTGGCATGTGCAAGGATTAGTGGATGCATATATGCATGAATAAGTGAGCGGGATCCATCTACCGTGTGAAAATTCTACCATATTATGCTTTAATATGCAAACCGAAATCTGATTGAATATGCAAATAAGAATTGATTTTGTTTATCATCCATGAGTAGCAGTTCTTCACATCAGGAAATTTGTATTTTTGCCAACATTTCCAATAATGAAACATGCCCAGTCTATCAAACGCTTCAGAGGGCTGGAGAAAACCATACTGGTAAATGAAAATTAACTCCAAGGTGCCGGCATTCTCCTGTTCTTCATACACTTTGTGTATTCTGCTGCATAAACGATCTAAATAGAAACGTGTTGCCTAAACCTACAGATCTCAACTGAGATAAATAGTCCTTACATATGCAAAAGAATCCCATTGATTTCAGTGAAACTGCTTGCTTAAGGTTCGTAAAGTTGGACCCTTGGGTTTTACAAGTACTGATCTGTTTAATAATTGTAAATGTGTGTCTGAGGTGCATTAAAATTCTTGTGCCACTCATTTTCTTTCACTATATTTCATTATAAAGGAGTCATGTCATGATAGAGCATTGCCACAGGCTTGGTTTTGATCTCGCAGCTTGCTTACACTAATGTAAATCTACCTTGGTTTCCTTGCAGCCATTTCTAAATTCAGCTTAGAGCCGAGCTCCTCCTTTAACAACACGCTTTCCCTGTTTTGCTAATAAAAATGAAACTACCAACACTGAAATTCTGTAAACTGCTTTATTGTTTTTGCTATCTGTGGTTGTGCTTTACAACGTTTGATAGGGGAAAAAAAAAGTTGTTAATGTGGTTCTTTAGCTCTTCAGATACGAGCAGTGATTTCAGGTTATGTTCTGGGGAATTCGCTGGAATTGTTTGCCAGAGGTGCATCTTTGAGTCAAATTCAGTGGGTTTGATAAGTATGCAAGGGACCAGGAAATCCTTCCTCTTAACAGCGGGCTCAAATCGACCTTCCAAATAGGCAGCCGTGTAATCTGAAGAAATACAGAAATTTTAAATGCAGATTTTGATGTCAGACTCGGAAATCTAAATATTTGTAGGTTTGCGTGCTTTGGTGCCAACTCCTATAGAAGACAGGCGTTTGGAGATGGGCAGAAAACAAGGAGAAATCAGTTACTGGTACATTCAGTACAACATTGAAGAAATGTGCTGCAGCGACATAAAAGGTGCAGTTGGAAGGTATAGGTGGATTTTGGTTTGCTTTTGCCATTTTACTCTCGGAGATAAAGAAACGAGGCCGTTTACTTCCCCCCTTTAGAAGCTCTTTTCAGTTTCCGATACTGTAGAAAAATGTTTAAATGGAAATAAGCTTTTGCCATTTAAGGTAGGATCAAAAAGCATTTGAAAAAGTCTTTTTCTTGCTTCCTTTGAAAAGGTCCTGGGTTTTATAGGTTGGTTTTGGTGGTGGTTTGGTGGCGGTGGTGGTTGTTTTTGTTTGTTTTTTTAAGAAAAGAAGCTAAATTTCAGGCTTTGAACCAAGTAAAAATTTCTGTCTCCTGGTGAAATACTTCAATGTTACGACGTTTTAAGAATTTTGAATGGTGAATTGAGCTCGCTATTCAACACATTTATAATAATAATTGTTTTAGCTTTTTGAGATGGGAACCGCCACTCTTTTTGCATGCAAGATTAAAAATAAATGTAAAAAGCAAAGGGTGGAACACTGAGCTGCTGAAATTTGGAGCTGGCGCCCTTAGCACAACGAGTACTGGGAAATGCTGGTATTAAGGGTCTCCACCTGCAGTTTTCGATCCAATGAAATCAACACTTTGTCCATCTTTTAAAAATGCGGAGGAGATGCAAACCAGCAATTCTCATGCGATGCTGCTAGGAGAAGCTAATTTCAGTGAGAAACCCTACCAGGCAGTTGGCTGAATAGCTCAAAAATCTCCAGGCTCTTTTTTTTTCCTCCCCACTAAGGATAATGCTGCGAAGCTGTTCAAAATTAAAAGTAAATCTCTCAATAAAGAGACCTTGCTTGCAGCAAGCAGGAAGCTTTTGGTTTTTTTGAAGAGGCACTGAACAGTTTATATTTTTATTAAAGATTACGGCTGAGCTGTGTAGGTCTCCAACCTGACAGCCACATGCACTGCTGGGTTCGGCAGCACCGCACGGACAAGGTTTTGCATGGATGCTAAAGGCGTTGGGAAGGCAGAGGAGCAATGGAGGGGAGAGCATACACCAAGCTCTCAATGAGATGTAAAATCCAAACTCATTATGCTGCTTTCTTTCCTCCCTTCTTTTTGTTTGCATTTCATGAGAGATGGGTGTCCTTCTTGCTCCTTTGCTTGTTGGATTTAAAACAGTTGATATTTCTGAATAAACGGCCTGCCTGGTGATTTGTTACCTTATTAGTTACCTAGGGCTCAGTGTTTCCTTAAGTGGACCAGCACAGCTAGATGGAGGCAGGATGTGCCAATCAGGATGAAAATACAGTATAAATAAATAAACTTACTCTTTCTCCCATTGCATCAGGCTGGATGTTGTGCTCAGGATCAAGAACTGGTATTTCCTATGAATATCTCAGCATCTCTGTCCTATTTTTCCCTTATTTCAGTTCTCTCTCCTCTCCCCGGCTCCTTTGTCTCTGCGATCCCCCACACCTTGCCAGTCTAGCTGTCTGTTTGCCTGTCTCAAAGCTGCTTCATGTCAGAGTCAGAGCAGCATGGCTGGCTGTGCTGCAGTCCGTCCCCCCTCCTCTCTGTGTTCCCCTGGTCCCTCGCTGTCTCTCCCAGCCCTGCAGTTCTTCAGTACCCGTTTCCAGGCAGGAACTGGAATGGGTCACGGTGCCGCCAGGACTGGGGCGCTGCCGAGAAGACCCCCATGAATCGAGTGTTCTGCTGGGACTGGCTGCTGTTGTGGTGACCAAACTGTGATGAACCCGAAACGCTGAGATTCGGTGCAGGGAAGGAAAATGTCAACTGTTGCTCAGGTTTATTTAGCTTTTAGGTTTGTTTGTTGTTTATGTTCTTAACTCAGTTACTAAAAGGGGAAAATTAAATCCAAAATGTCCTGATCCCTTGAAGGTGCTTGTGTTTTAAGTTAGGAGGGGCAGAAGTGGGAGTTATTTGCTACTGGACTTTTTTGGTAGGGGAATATATATTGCCATTTTGCATTTCAGTAGGTCTTCTTTGAAAGCCCACGTTTCCTTTCAAATGCTGATTAGCATTCCTCACGTGTTGTACAGAACAGCACAGAAAATGCATATAAGGTCTTACATTCTGCCAGTGTGCTTTAGCCCACGCAGAGCTGAATCTGCAGCCAGTAAAAATTCACGGGCATACATTGCCCTTGGTCAGCGTGCGCTCCTCATATCGACAAAGTAATAGTTGTTCAGGCAGATCAAAAGCAAAACATGCCCAGGCCAGGAGACCCAAGGTTTTCAGTATTTTCTTTTTAATGTTACTTTCTTGGATATTTATAACTTCTATAAGGAACTGCTCTGCGGTGAAACATCAAAAGACATTGTTAAGTAGATTTCAGTCAGGGCTTTCTTTCCGTGACTGTGTGAACACCCTTGAACTACTACTGGACAAGAAAATTAACAGATACTCTGAAGATCAGTCAATCCATCTGAACGCTGTCATGTTCTCTGAGTGTAGCCCTGGTTTCAGCATAAATAGCAGTAAATAATTTCGCTGAGGAGGAACGTAACTTTTTTTGATGGTTTTGATTTTCTATGTGGTGATATGTGTGTGTGTATTGAAAATCTTGTTGATAAGGTGGTGGTAAAAGAAGTTAATTTCGCCTTCAGAAATAGCAAGATCTGTAGTTGTTCAGAGTGCTATAGTCTTTTATGCTCAGCTCTTACAAAAATTTTCCTTTTTTGAATGCAGTCCTGGTGATGAGCTGACTGTTGTTGTGTTGAAATGTAATTTTGAAGGACCATATAACTCCAAGGAAGACATCATCTCCAAAGAGCTGGGGTAAGGAGCTCTGTGAACTTGAAGACAGGATCCATCATACAGTTGTGTCAGAGTTTCACAGACCCTCTAAAATGATGTAAGCTGGCAAAAATAAGTAATTTGCTGTTCTAACATCACCCTCCCCTAGTGCCTGCTTGAGGATATTGAGAGGCTGATGGAGGCCAGCTCCCCTTTCATAGCTGCTGGGCTTTCCAGTCCAGCTCCCCGCCTGGCTCCTGTGGTGGTGCAAGGTTGGCGTAGTGCTAGCGAGGTTGAGGGTGTTGTGGAGGACAGGAATGAGGTGCTGGGACAGGCTGTTACTACCTGAGTGTTTTGGAACAGGTGGAAAGTGTTGAGGTTTGCAGCAAGTTGGCCTGCCCAACCTGGAAGCTGTGGAGGTGGGTGAGTTGGTGTCTCTGCCCAGAGCAGAAGAACAAGCAGCTCTCCAGATGCTGTGCGCAGCAGTACCTGGCTGTAGCCTTCTCAGACATCCAGGAGCTGATTCAGTTGTTGTGTTTTTTTCGAAGTACTTGCCACCAGCATGGTCCCACCCTTTCCAGTTACTTGTTCCCTGCAGCCAAAGGGCACAAATAGCCTGTTCCAGGAGTCCTTTCACAGACACAAACCCAGGAGGAAACTCGTGCGTGTAGTTGGGTGTGTATAAACACTTACAGTACCCTGGCCACCCTGTTCCCCACAGGCTTGATTTAAAATAATCTCTTGGCAGTCATCTGGATATGTTCCAGATGTCCAGAGCGTGGGGGGTGTGTGTGATACTCCTGGCTGCTGCGTGATTTTTTTTTATTTCTGCAAAATGCCAGGGTAATGGAAAAGGCGAGTTGCAAAGGGGTGTATTTATTTTGCTTTAAAGGTGTTCGTCCTGAGGATGATGGATCAGCAGTCTCCTTGTTCCTCAAATGGAGCTGTGTCAAACGTGAATTCAATAGGAAAAGAGACTCAGAACTAGTAAGCAGGGGCTTGAAAAAGGGGTGATCTGTGAGCGTGACGCTCCGAGTGATTTGTTGCAGCGTTTTGCAGAGTTCCGGGCTAATTGTATGCAACTTCCTTAGTTTGAATCTAAACCAGCATGGCTTCTAAGGCTTCACACTTATCTGCTCGACATAAGCAGCAATTCCTGCCCCGTACTCTGTTTTCAAGCAGAAGGGTTGGGACAAGTTGTCAGCTGCTGTAAGCTCTCACCTACCTGAATCGGTGAGGTGACCTGCCAGGTTGTGCAGGACGAGGACCTGCATCGTTCTTCCCTCGCTTTGGTTCTCCAAGGGAGTTACGTTTTGGCTGTTGCTGTCTGAAGATTTACATCAAAGAGAGTTATCGCCAGGACTTGGGAAGCAAACCAAATGAAGTATTTTGGAAAACCACAGACCTCTCAAATATTAATGCAGTAGAAGATGCACAAAGAAGATACACGATCCCGGCACAAGAAGTCTAGGAATTGCATGAAAGCAAACAGGAACACTTCTGGGTTGGCAAATTTCAATGTTTAGCGTGAGATTTCTCAGAGCCGCAGAGATGTCACGTGTTGACCACTTCAGATTTCTCCTACTGAATGTTTACGTGCATGAGAGAATGTGTCTGAGTAAGGAGCCTTCTGCAAGCTGGCAGATGCAAGTGGGAGTTCCTTATTAACAGCTCTGTGTTCTGGCACAGTCTTTAACTGGTGGTCTGTAATAAATGTGTAGTTAGAAGCATACGTGCTCCCATCTTAAAAACAAAACCAGGAAAACTATTGTTGGGAGGGATTAAATTATTATTTTAAGGTAAGTGCAGCTTTCCACAAAGAAATAATAATTAAAATAACAACTGCCTGCTTGCTGGCAAAGCTGTCTGCACCACCCATTTCCATGAATTTGTATTCAAGGTGGGGGATACAAGTCGTGGTCGGAAGGAAAAAAAAAAAGTGCTTTCTAAAGATCCTTAGTAAATAACCAGCTTCGGGGTTCAGTGAACAGCTTAGACAAGTCGCATGTCAGATAGCGCCAGGAAGCAATTGCAGCATTTAAATAAAAGGTTGGTCTCATTTTTAAAAATATCTCATGATTTGCAATGGAAAATGGGGGTTAGTTACATATTCTCCTGGGGAAAAAACCGCATTTAATTTCAGAACCGGGTAGCGCTGACCGTATTTAAACGATGTAAATTTACGTTTAGGAGGCATCAGATCTGATGGAATTCTGGTCTCAGCGATGTCGGTACAGATGAATAGTTACCAAACTGACAGAGATGAAGATACGGTCCTGCAGCTTTTATTTGCTCTGGACTATTTAACTGTGCATTCCCTTTCGCTGGCAGTGCGCTGACATTTCACGTGTGCAAAGCTTGCCATCCAGTTCATTCCTTGAACAATTGGTGAGGAAATAGTTTGATATGGAAGGAGGCTTTGCCCAAGAATGTTCGTGGCTACTAAATGTTTAGTTGGGCTTGTAAATTCTCTAGTTGTTTTTGCAGCTGACTCAATTAATTGGAGAGCAGCCGGAGAGACAGCAGAGTCTGGTCTGTAGTTGAGCAACAATAAAAGGCTTTGGAGAACTTTATCAAAGCTTCCATTAACCCCCTGCTGATGTCCTCAAACAGGATTTTTTTTGAGTGAGTAGCAACACAAAAGCTAGGCTGCACAACTGCCCCTGTGTGTCCATACAAAGGTTTTAAATCCGCACAGTTACTAATTAAAATGCCATGCAGAGTAGCACAAATAAACATCGCCAGTCCCGGCATCCCGAAGTTTCTGCTGTGGCTCATGGTTTGGAGCGCAGGATGCTGAGCTGACGCAGCAAGGGTGGGTGTAGCAGCCCCCTTTGGTTCAGATAGCCTGTCCTTGTATGAGGAGGGGCAAAACGTGTGTCAAGTCCATCCGTATGCGTGCAATCATACTCCTGGAATGTCCCCCAAGGCAGCCTGGGCTTTTTGTTGGTTTTGGTGGGGTTTTATTTTGCACAGTATTGCGTTGAACCGTGGAGTCCAAATAGAGCTGTGGCATGCCTACTGGATCTCTATAATCACGTTTGCCAGATTTTTGGCGGACATCAAAATGCTGAGCACACGAGCGAATACTGCTCCTTTCATTGGGAAATGTCACTTCAGATTTAGCCCCACGTGTGAACTGGCGTGCAGGGAGTGCTTTATTGTTATGGCAGGGCTCCAGTGGGCTTCCCCTCCCAAACAAAGCGGGCAAACGCGTAGCCTCTATCTGCATTTACTTGAGGGATTTCATGGCGTCTCCTTAGATTAGGGTAATCTGCCTTCATTACTAAATTCAAGAACCAAAGTCCCAGAACTCTTAGCAGTGCGCTCTGAGAATAGATTGGGGGTCTGTGAAAGTTGGGATTTGTAAACTGATATTGACAGAAATGGATTGCAGTTTTGGATTTATTTTTGTAAAATACAGTCTAGAGAGATGTAGGATGCTCAAGCATTTGTATTTTATTCCTCTGGTCATTTGTATTCCAAAACATCCCTTATAGAAAAGCCCTACTGTTAATTTAAAAGGAAATGATAACTTTTGTCTCAGCCTTCTGAACTGTTCCTGCAGAATTTATTAGGATTTTTATCCCTGCTATCAAATTCTATCACCTAGTCTTAAAAAGATGATTGACTGAGTCTGATTTTTTATTAAATACTTCTACTGTTCCATAAAATCTCTTTCGTTTTGTCTGTATTAAAATCCATTGAATGTATCCATGGATTACTACAGACAAAAAACCCCTTAAGCTGTAATGTGCTTTGGATATAAATATCTTTCGGTTCCACAGATTACTGAGGACTAAAAGGAAAGCACTGAACTTTTTAATTAGCTTTTTATTACATTTAATTTTCTATGTGCCTTGAAATGGTCCCATCAATAAATAATAGAATAAGACAGTTTTGGCTAAACAAAATAGGAAGGTATAGTGGGCTGGAAGAGGTGTCTCATATATGAGTTAAGTTTTGTGTGGTGTCCATTTATTTTAGCAAACAAATAAAGGCACAATCTTAAGACAAGCCACTACAACGGCTCCCTGGGAGGGTTGCGTTTGTCTCGATAACGTACTGCGTTCTTTATAGCTCTCCTCTGAATCAGCCTCAATTTATCTTTCTTAGCATAAAAGGGAGTGCAGATGGAATGGCTGCAGAGCCTCCCTTCGAGTTGATCAGAATATTGTGCAAGCACATAAATAAGACAGAAAGTGGCTGGAATATGTAAGTGGCTGGCTGTTAAATCCTGTGGGTTTCAAGCTTCCCGGGCACTCGGGGACAGGGTGGCCCGAGGGAGTCCTGAGGGGCAGCAGAGGTTTGTGGGCTCTCCATGGTCCTCCAGATAAGATGTGCCAGACCCAGCGCTGCCCTGCCAGCGGCTCAGCTGTTTGCTTTCACTGCTGCCTGTGCCGAAGGTTAACGCTGCAGTGATGCAAGTGCGAGGGGAACTGATTTGAAGAGAGTGCATGGGCACATCAAATCTGGCATTTTTCTTTAACCAGAGGATATTTTTATTTAGATTTGTTACACCGACAAGCTGCAAACATCACAGGTTAGAGGGGCTCTCGTAGCGCGGGAGTTTCCTGGCTGATTTCCAGTCTGACTGATCCTTAAATGGAAGTTACCGGCTTCATCTGGATCAAATGAGAAGGTTATCGAATTTTTTGGACCTGTTGATGACGAAACTGAACTAGAAACAAAACCAAGAACCTTACAGGGAGGAGAGACGTAACGTTGAAAAGTGCTTTGCATGCTGTTGGAAGCATGAATGATTTTTGAATTGCAGGTTTTGAATTAAGATTATGTTCATCCTTGCAGTCCTTGCCCTCTGCACTTCTCAGTTTCACCCCGTAAGGACTCTCTGGGGCCCCGGCCTCAAGGGGAGGAGAGATGTGGTGGAGAGATCATCTCAGCTGGAGCGGGTGCTCAGTGTCCTGCTGTCTGCTGCGAGTCTGGGACTGACAATGAAGGACCAGGCTTGGAAAACAGACCCAGCTATGCAATCGTTGGGCTAATTTGGGATTACTGTTTTCATGGGCTTTTATTTGCCCACACTGTGGCTCAGTACTCCTCCAGAAGATAAACACGGCTCATTTTCTTTGTACAGCTCCAAGGCTTCATAAGCTGGTGAGGTTGATTTATTTATTTAGGTTTGAAATTGTTCAGACTTTGTGATGGCACTTGCATTGCACTGGAAACTTTACCAATTATCTTTCTGACTGTTTTCCACTGAGGCAGCCACCTTTAATATTTAATTGCTTATTCCATTAGGGGTTTTTCTAATTGACACAATTTTTAAATGAATAATGCAGTAGTTTTCAGTATCTGGTATGAAAGCAAAAGAGTGAAACTCCTTTATAAGTTTAATTATATGCCAACTATGATGTAATTGGTTCCTGACATCATGAAGTAAGATCTTAATTTTAAGACTTATGTGTTTCAGGAAGCTTAAGACACTTCCCCAGTTTGTCCCTCATCACTTTATTTCAACTGGCCAGCAAACTTCAGGGCTTTTGCAGCAGTACTGTGTGCAGAATGTAGTTTTCTCTCTCTCATTGGGTCTATTTATGATTTTTGATTTCCTGAAGAAATCCGCCTGTTGTTGATGAAGGAAAGGGGACTTAATTCGGTTCCAGTGAGAGGACCTGGTAGAAGAGGTCCGAGTACGAGAGTTAGGTGTGCTGCAGACTGATCCTCTGTGGCACTTCTCCCAAAGCACAGAGTATCTTTTCTCCTTTGAAGAAGTGGAAGGTTGATGGGGTGGCAGTATGGCAGGGTGCCTTGCAGCATCCTGGAAGAACTGAGGATCTCCAAGTGCTGTCAGAGTGGCTTCCTTCACAACGTGCTACTGAGTGAGCCCAGGAAGCCTAAACCTTGATTCGTTCTCAGGATTTTCTCAGTGGCCCAGAGGCAGAGCTCGTCTCATGCCACATCCATCTAACCTTTGCACAGAAGGTACTTGAGTGGAGTCCCAGCTGAACGCTCTGAGTGTCAACTATAATTAAAATTTATAGGTCGTTCAGCTGAAATGTAAATATGTAAATGCAAACCTTCTGCACCAGACTCTTGTGTGTGATGAAGCTGAAAGTAAATAAATGGGAAGTTCCTTAACTTTGGTGACTTGGAAAAAAAATAATTACAATTTATTAAGTATTAAGATGAGAATTGTGATTTTTATTGTCAGGTGAGTCCTGGGCTTTGGTTCTTTTGAGTGCCACAGGCTCAGAAGGGCATGTTTGAGACACAGCCTGTAGTTGCTATTGGAGCTGTGTATTACAATTGAAGTAAAATGTTTATAATTTTATTATATTTTCTTCCTCCAGGATTCTTGCCATTTCTGACTTTGGGTGATTGATCTGAGCAGCCCAAATGGCAAAGTCTAACTCTCTGCTATTACTGCAGTATTTCAGGAACCGGGATGAGATAATGTGGCCAAATCTGTTTATTAAAATGCCAAATGCTGCTGTAGCAAAGTGAGTCATAACTTTTGTTTATTTTATTTGGAAGATACTTCAGTGTTTGCAAAGCATCTAATTGGCATATAAGGCAGAGGCTTTTATTTGTCTGGATTTCAGAAAGGCTTTTAAGCATCTCTTTTTACAAAATCTAATATTCTTAATGCTGAAAGTAAGTGACAAAGAAAGTTATTCAGCACACACACACACACACACACACACACATATATATATATATATATATAGATCATCTAGACATCCATGTTTCAAGTAAATAAAAAGTAACTATGTGAGAACCAAGGAGAAATGGTATTAGGAGATGTGTTGCCTTGGGTACCAAATCACACATTTGTCCCAGAATGGGTTGAGCTTTACACTGTAACATGCTCAGGTGGCTTGGTGGTAAGAAAGGACCCAGGAGCAGAAATGAGGCTTCCTGTTAATAGATACAGACATGAGGCAGCAGGTGAGAGCTGTCCTTTGCAATGTGACACAGAGGGTTACCCCTCTGGGGTATTGATGGAGCACGGTCAGTGGTTTTGGTATGGTTTTACAGGTTGTTGATTATGCTGTTGTACGTGGCTCGAAAGCTACACACAAGAAGTGGTTTGCAGGGCACAGTTACAGTAAGTTATTTCATCGGTGCTGTACAGTTTAAGAACAGCTCTACCCCCTCATCTGTTGACTCATGGAGCGTATGGAGACGTCTTAACTCCTCTGACTGAGCACGAGGGTGGGAAAATGGGAGGAGGAGTGGCTGGATGGTTGGTTGACTTGAAGAAGGGCTTAGAGCATGGGACAGGAACCGCATTTGTGGACATCTGGTGTGTGTTTGAGGGTAGCTTTGATTTAGTCGGGGAAGAGGCTGGAGGGGGAGTGGAGCAGTTTGTTTGGAAAAGGCAGCTCAGCAGATCCTCTTCCTGTGCAGCAATGCAAAGGTGAAGGACAGGCTATTTGTGGGGAGGAATTGGTTCTGGTGGCTACCTCAGGCTTCCTGGGAGGAACAGCAAGGTGTGTGGGTGAGGCAGAGTTGGCCTGCAGGGATGGTAGTGAGTGGGTCAGGTTGCTCCAGACTACTGATTTTGAGCGGTTGGGGAATGCCACATTTCCAACATTATTACTTGTTTTAATAACCAGAGGTTATGGTCTCTAATTTCTCATTCTGGCTCCCCCAGGGCTGCTGTACCCTGGGGTGGTATACTTTGTGTCCCAGCACCAGTGGTTTCTGGTGGTCTGTGCTTGCTGGACCGGCATCCGGGAAGTAAGAGGATGATTACAGCACATGCTTCCCACAAGTGTTCAACCCAAATTCAGGTCATGGGATCTTACTTGTGAGTGTGACTCGTGTGAGCCCTAAAGGAAGGCTCTGAGAGTTACAACAACCTCTCTTTGTCCAGACTACATGGCCCATTTTCTCTGCTTCTCTCAATCCAGTATTGGAGCATCAGCGTTGGCTTCTTTAGGCTACAAAATTTATTGTTGTTTACATTGGGTCAGATTCTAACCTCAGCTAGAGGGAAGAGTAACTGCACCGTAACCTGCTTTGTGACCAGCAGCTCCAAACCTGCTCGGGTCAGACAGCTGCTGACTAATTCCCCATTCTAACAAATTGCTTGTAGCTCTAGAGTTTCTTAGAGCAATTCGTATCACTAAGTATATTCACCCTTCTTCTGTTAATCATTCTAGTTTAAGTATTTAGAAATGTTTCAGTGCTGCTTTTTTAAAGCGGTTGTAATGTTCAGACAGCTTTATAGAAATTGCCTTCCAACAGAAAGACTTGTTTTTCTGTTTGTTTTAAACTGGCATTCATACATACAGGAAATACACAGTATTCTGCCATGTTTCTGTTGGTAACTATTGAGTTATCCCTGTCAGAACATGCCAGCAGGATTTCTTACTAAGCTAGCAGGAAGAAAGCAAGCAGTTCTCAAACTAAACAGACTCCATGCTTGAGTTGTAATACAGATCTCTTGCTAAATGCTATGCAGATTCTATAGCCTTTTGGTTTAAGGCAATCTTTGGGGTTGCAGGTGGCAGATTCACATCTTTGGAGCTACTCCAGACATGCACTGCATTAGCTGTCTTCATGATTTGGCCTTCAAAATTGGAGGGCCAGTACCTGAAAATCATGTGTTGCTGTCAAGAACTGGTCTTCAGAAATTAATAGCCAGAATGAGCAGTCTCCTGGGTGTGCAAAATCTTCTTTGTCACCTCTGTCTCATTGCAGTTCCTGATGTAAGCCACAGGGAACTGTGGTCAGACCCTGGCTCTTATAATTTGTTTGATCTAAATTGGAGCAGTTCTGGTATGCTGAAGTAATATGTGCTAAAACTGACACAGAACTGAACGTGAGACCTAGAAAATACATAGGCTGCTGTGTGGATCCTCAGCAGGTACTGCATGTCTCCAAAACCAGAAGCTGGAGTAGACTAGCAAAAATACAACACTCTAATAATCCTCAACTACTACTATTTGTTGCTGCTAACAGCCTGGGTTTTCCTTCAAGCTTTTCATTTGATGCAAGTCAGAGCCAGCTTTTGTGGTTTGGCAAGATTTGCAGCACAGGCTCTTTTGGGAGAGGCACGAAATGTTTAAAACGTAATAATGCCATGTTAACAGTCTATAAAATCTCGTTTTCTAGCCCCTTCCTTTATGAGCACAACATTACAAACATAACTGATGCGAGCTGGTCCCTAGATTGGAGAGCTTGTCACTTGTTTTTCTCAGAGCTCCTTGGCACGACTGGTTGTGGAGCCTGGAAAGGAAGGGAAGATCACTCGTACCTGTTGTTTTGGGTTAAAGGTGTCCTGCGAGAGCACCCTCTGGCCAAGCTGGTACTTTTTCTGAGCAGCAAGTTTTCTAGTAGCAGTAAGGGAAAGTTTAGTTCAGAAGTTTTATGGCTGATTGAAGAGATTGAAAGAGGCCAAGCTCAGCTGTCACGCTGCTTCGCATTACATCGGCCAGGATTTTCAAGTGTGGGTGGATAACCTTGGGCGCTTTACTCCAGTGGCATAGATTTAAAGTCTTTGCTTTAAATGCTAAAGCTTGAAAACGTTGGCCTGAATCTTGGCGTGTCTCGTTTTCCAAGCTGGGAGGTGTTCCTCGCCAGTTGTCATTCCTGGGGCAGGGAGAGGCAGACAGTGGGAAGGCAGAGGACTCGGGAACGTCTTGGCGGGCTTCCAGTAGCTCAGTTGAGCAATCAAGTTTCTAGATCCTTGTCCAAGTCCTAACCTGGCCAAATCATCACTAATACAAATGTCTGCTCTGCTTATACAGAGGGAATAATGAGAGAAGAAAGGAAAAAGCATGTGGTTAGTTTTTGAAGTACACATCCAGCCTGCAATCTCTTGCTGGTCTCTAGGAGGAGGGCGTAGCTGTCATACGGGCAGTGAGGAGTGGGAATGCCGGCCTCCGGTTCAGTTCTTCAGACGTGCACAGCCATCTGACCTCTGTGCGCACACATAGATTCACGTGTGCAAAACCCTTTCATGTGCTTATCCTTACGTCCATACGTGGCTTATACATATGGTGTATGGATGTTTGGAAATTTGGTCGTGCCAAAATGCATTCCCCTTGCTTTGTGAAGCCGTTTGCCAGGAGCACTCGGAGTCCAGAGGTGCTGTTACTTGGAAGCAGGGGTCCACTTCGACCTGGTCAAGAGAGAGGAATGGGTAAAAGGCCCAAGGGACCAATGGGAAGCAGAACTGAACATCAACATTTTAGGAAAGAGCAGAACTGCTTTCTTTTTAATTTATTCTGGTGCATGTAACTAAATAGGGCTGGATATTTCTTCCTTTAATTCATTTGAAGTCAATGCGACAGCTAGTAGAGTGTGTTGCTCTCTTACATGAATAAAATTGCCAGAATCTGGCCTGGAGAATGTTGCCTTTAGAACTGATTAAAACCACATGTGATTCTCTATGTTGTATATAATTTTCCTACTGTGAGATTATTTGATAATATAATTTGCAAAAACCCATGTAGAAACCCGCAAGATTACAAGGTAAATATTCAAAGCAAAACCCTGAAATATGCCAGATTCCCTTCAATGTGTTTTGTCCCAGTTAAGAGAAGATCTTTTATTGTCTGGTTTTGATTTCTAAGAGGACTTTTATTTGGTCTTAGATTCTCAGAAATATTTTTTTAAGTAATTTATAATGGTGTAGGCTTTTAGTATCTACCCTGGAAGGTAAAAACCCTTAATCACAGTAACATCATTAGTGCTTTCAAGCATTTAATTTTGATGCTTGACAAACTGCATAGCCATTGATAAGAACAAATAAGTGGTGTTGTGTGCAATTGAGAGGAAGAAAGAAAAGCCTGAAAACCCCTAAGCTTCAAGTAATTAAATTTAAATATGTTATTTGAATTTAGCTGAGATAATGTACAAACTGTGGGTGTATTTTTCAATCAGTGAAAGACCCCTTGAGTAAACATGATCTATTTAAATTCAAATCATGGGGAGTGGAAAGTAAACCCCGCTGTGGTTAAGAAGGCATCTTCACTAAAACACTGGGCATTGTGTATCTTTGATATCTGAGTCCTCATGTGTTGTAGTTTTATAAAGGGCTGTTTTCACTCATGGATGCCTGCGTGCTGGAGACTTTATTGCATCTATTTATTTCCTGTTTTTTCCTCTCCCTCCCTTCCCCAGTTTGAACCAGTAATGAAAAACTGACACTCTGCTGCTGCCTTCCTTTAAAATGCCTCAAAACTGTGATAATTCAGCACTTATTAGCCTTGGGGTATGGCTTTATGGCATTTGGGTGAAGTTTTTGTAGTACATCTGTGCTCTTTCTCTCTCTGTAGGCCACAAGCTCAGAACCGCAGTAATAAAACTACTAGTAGGTGTTTAATGGCAGGTTATTGAGGAAGTAGATAAAAGAAAATTGCAACATTCACATCAGTAGGGAGTGGGGTTTTTAAGGGAGAGGAACTGCTGAGCTTTCAACTAGGGAAAGTTACACTTGGTGCTTTTGTTCAAGGGGACCACTTTTTAGACACCGAAGTACCTCATCATTCTTCCCTGGGAAGTGGGCTGTTCTGATAGATTTGGTTCTTGGTGTGTACAATCTGGGGCCACGTGGCTGAAAAGCTTGTTGTTGTAAGCAATGATGACTGGTAAACAATTTTTTTGCTTAGCGTTCCTTTCCAAACATTGGTGAGTAGGGAGGACAAATGTGCAAAAAGCAAAAGAAATCGTGATCTCCCACTCTTTTCCGAAAGTATTGTGTGATCTTATTGCAAACATCTTAATTGTGCGCATTGTTCTTTTTGTTCAAGCTGACCTCGGTGTGTTTTGTGTAGAAATGTGTGTGTGCAATGAACAGTTAACCCGCTCATATGTAAAAGAAGATTGTCTGTTATTTTGCTCATGATCAAATCTGTTACATGTTTATCTTCACATCATCCCTAAGAGGCAGTTTAAAGGCAAAAGGTAGAAGAACAAAGAATGTGGCTGTTTTGCAGGAGCTCACCCAGAAGGCTGTGGCTGCTGCCTGGATTGCCATCATGAGCTGGCAGTGGTGATGTCTTCGTTGTCCTGGACTCTCATCCCCTTTTGGTAATGAATGTCCAAGGAGAGCCAGAATTGTTGTTCTTCCAGAAACCCAGACTTTCAACTACTCGGGTCAACTGGTGAATTCTGTGGAACAAGGAGACAAGTAAACCTGACTCGTAGGGCTCTTTGCCCTTAGTAAGAGAGCATTGGTAATGGAGGATTTTATCCATGCAGTGGGATAACTGTGGTAGTCCCTGTGGTTACTGAGCCCACTTCCTCCAGGTCCACAGAGTTGCAGGTCACCACCGTATTGCATAGACCATCACAGGTCTGTGCTGCAGAGATGTCTAAGAGCTCCTGGTCAGCCTCTTGCAGTTCTGGTACTTCATCCTGTACTTGAACTTCAGCACTCTTAGGTTTTCTCTATAGCATTTGGAGAGGCAGGATGTACAGTCAAAATGGAAAAACCTCAGAAATGATTTGCTCATCTGCAGAACACAGGACAAAAGAATAGATTAAAAGTTAAGTAGGATGAATTTGCATATAAAGGGCAGGAAAGAAAACCTCGGGTCATTCTTACAAGTGTAATCTTAAGGAGTAACAAAGGGGTTGACGTACAAGTCCTCTTTGTGTTGTAGAGGTCTGGAGCAGGTGGTTTATTCCAGTATGGTTTAGTGCCTAAAATAATCTGTCTGGTTTTGAGAGATGTGAGAAAGTAGTTGCTGCACTGTATACAGCTAAGCATCTTCCACGAGAATGGGTAGTTAATACATTTTCTTCTGCTGCAAACAGTCATTTTACAACAGAGGAGAAATGCGCTTTCGTACAGCACTTACCAGCCCAGTATTGAAGGACTCAATAAATTCCAGTATTAATGCCTGCAGAAATGAAATGGGAAACCAGAGGTTAAAAAGAGGATAAAGGGGAGAGAAAGGGAACTTTCTCTCTGCAATTCCTGAGGTCTGACCAGCATAAGTGACAGATTCTCAGTAAAAAGAATTGCCTGTCTGCCCCGCGTGAGGCACCGATTAACTAAGCAGATTTCTCTCCAGTTGGCTTATCAGCAATGTTGTGTGTGTGTTCGTGTTTCAGGGTAACACATCTGATTTCTAAGTTATTAGCTGAGTGGTATTCTTAATGCAAAAGGGGAAAAAAGTACCCTGACTCTCTGTTGAGGAACTGTGTGGTTATTCAGCACGTCCTCAGCCGTGCCACAGATACAACTTGATGGAGCACACGTGGATCCTCCCTGTTGGCTGTGTTTATAGTCTTCCTCTGTCATCCAGTGTTTGCCTTTGCATCCGAGAGACAGACAGGGAAAAAGAGAGAGAGGTTCTGGAGGCATTTTGAACAGAGATGCCAAACTGTCAAACAGTCAATTGGGAAGCAGCTCCCTGATGGTTTCACATCAAGGGGAGACACCCTTTTGTGACTGTGTGGCGTCTACTGGTTATTTTCACTTCCATCAGAACTGTCTGATATGGTCAAGTAGGTTTGAGGCTTTCAACATTCAGTTTTCCTTTCATTTATTGTGACTGTTTTATTTATTTGTCTTTCTTGGTAGTTTTCAAGGATACGTGTTTCAAGGGTACTTTTTACTCTCTAACATGGATTGTCATCCCAAAGTTAAACACAGGGAAAGAAACAAAAAGAAAGGGGAAAAGAGCAACACATCCACAGCTTCAGGGGACAAAAGAAGAAATATATTCAATTTAGGAAGACCTCTAATCTCTGGTTATCCAGGACACCTTTGTTAGATAAGATTAAAAATTTCATGAATGTCCCTTTTTATCCCTGGAGACTCTACCATTTATACCAGCTATTGTCAGCATCAAAAGAGCTTGATAACAGCTGGCTAGAGACGTGACCACACAGCAACACAACAGCAAGAAAGGGGCAGCTGGGTTCATAAATCTTCAGAAACCCCATTCCCCCAGCACAGCCATGAATCTGCTGCTATCACAGTCAAAGGGAGAATGCATTGTCCTCCAGCCAGTGGAAAACCTGAACTTTAGCATTAGCGGGGGCTCTGTTGAAAGTGTAGGGTGCACAATGAGATGTTTTCCATTATCGTCTGCATTGCAGCCCTTACTACTGCACACAGATACAGTTTAGAGGATCTTTGAGTTTATCTTGTTGCTAGGTAGAGTTTCTCCGAAAATCTGCAGCCCTTACCCTTGGCAATGTAATCTTGCTTTTTCTGTACATCTCATTGATCTGGTGGGACACATGGCACAGGGTCAGATGATGCCGGTTTGCACCACAATGGACCAACCTCTGATACGGCCTGGCTGGGAGGGAGCTCTCAAAGCCGGAATCTGGCCCTTGGGCACTGAGCTTCCTCATTCTTCAGGGACTGCTCACAAACTCAGGCGTAAGCAGGGCAAGTTGGGAAGCACAAATTGGCTCAGATTCTTGAAATGCAGGTTTCCTAGTTTTCATGGGAGGGTCCAAATTCATACGTATTCAGCTTTATTCTGATCTTACTTAATTCAGTGCGATTTTTTTATCAGCTTTATAGAAAACCAGATTGGTGCCTCAGGAGTTTCGTAGCTCCTTTAAAGCAAATAGCTAATGAAGTAACATCAGTTAACTTTAGGAGATGGAAGAAGAGGATTGCTATGGACTAAAACAAAAGTACAGGTCTATGTACTGTGTCTAAGAAAGGACAAAAATAGGGCAGAATCTTTTAGCACCTTAGCCTATCAGATTTGTACGTAGGCATCACGAACATTGCAGTGTTTAGACAACTGTAATGTTACTTCAAAGCCTACCTATCTTATGTTGTTCATAATCCAAGAACAAGCTTTATTACAAAGAAATTAAATGCAATTTTGTTAGAGAAAACAGGAAAAATACGTAATGCTTCTAACCCCCCTGTAAGAAAAACACAGTTTCTGAAAGTGCCTGTGTTGTGAAAGCTGTGATTAAAAACCTGAAAATTAATTATATATCTGGTTTGTTTGGTTTTTTTTTTTCCCTGGCAGCTCCATCCCCAATTGCTTTGATCCAGGCTAAAGAGATAACAAGGCACAGCGTTGCCTTGGCTTGGCTGGAACCCGACAGGCCAAATGGAGTCATCCTGGAGTATGAAGTCAAATACTATGAAAAGGTACTGTTCAAAAAATGGAAAAGCAAGGAGTTGTTTGGGTCTGAGGAGAGCTTTTTACTTCATTCCATTAAGGTTTCTTTCTAGGTAGATTTCCAACATTTGAAACCAAATAGATTCACTTAAATAAAATCCAGTTAAGGATTTCGTGCACTTGAATGGTTGCTCGAGAGAATATGACTCATAGCTGTTCCAGCTGTATGGTACGAGTTTGTTTTGTTATGTTTTCTTACTGAAGAACTGAGTTTTTGTAGCAAGCATATTTGTCATGAGAATCAATAATGTTAGGCAGAAGTGAGACATTAGGGCCATAGACATTAGGTCTCTGAAGGGTCTTCATAGACAAGTATAATCACAGAATCACAGAATCCCAGAACGTTAGGGATTGGAAGGGCCCTCCAAAGCTCATCCAGTCCAATCCCCCTGCCGGAGCAGGAACACCCAGATGAGGTTACACAGGAAGGCGTCCAGGCGGGTTTTGAATGTCTGCAGAGAAGGAGACTCCACAACCTCTCTGGGCAGCCTGGGCCAGGGCTCTGTCACCCTCACTGAGAAGAAGTTTCTTCTCCAATTTCAGTGGAACCTCCTGTGTTCCAGTTTGTGTCCGTTACCCCTTGTCTTATCCTGGTTTGTCACCGAGAAGAGCCTGGCTCCATCCTCGTGACACTCACCCTTTAAACATTTATAAACATGAATGAGGTCTCCCCTCAGTCTCCTCTTCTGCAAACTAAAGAGCCCCAGCTCCCTCAGCCGCTCCTCATAAGGGAGATGCTCCACTCCCTTGATCATCTTTGTAGCCCTACGCTGGACTCTCTCCAGCAGTTCCCTGTCCTTCTTGAACTGAGGGCCCAGAACTGGACGCAATATTCCAGATGCGGTCTCACCAGGGCAGAGCAGAGGGGCAGGAGAACCTCTCTGCCCTACAACCACCCCCCTCCTGATACCCCCCAGGATGGCATTGGCCTTCTTGGCCACAAGGGCACAGTGCTGGCTCATGGTCATCCTGCTGGCCACCAGGACCCCCAGAATTAATGAATAATAATAAAGTATATAACACAGCAATAATAAGAAGATCTGTTTGCTGATAGTTTCTGCTTAGAGTGATAGCGTGGGCTGGATGGCTTTAATTGAGAATAAGGAAAGAAAATGGCATTCTTCATGCTTTCCAAATCAGAGGGAGATGATGTTCCTGCAAATAACGTCTCGAGTACAGAACTATGAAAGGAGCTATTTTCTTTGAACGTTCTCTGCAAAAATGAACAATTACCTGCTCCTGCTTGTGTGCACTGCCTCTCACGTGCACAATCATACTTCTAATCTTACTTTTAATAAAGATAATAACTTATTTGCTTCCATAACACATACAGAAGAAGGTATCTGATTTGCAGGGAAACTAGATCATTCAATTTACTGATGAATTTTCTAGGCAAAAGTAGAACAGGTTTTAAGATTAGACTTTCTGGAAGTCTTTTTAAGTCTTTTATTTTTAAAAATATTTTTTACTGGTTTGTGGTTTGTTTTTTTTTTTTTATATATGGCTCATGGCTGGTAGGAAGAAAAAGAAAGTGCCAGCATGTGTGAGTAAAATGTTGCTTGTTCATCAAGAGAATCCCATTTGAAGGCCTGGCTGTTTTCCAGGGGATTTCGTTGTGTGATTTCTAAATAATGGGTGATATATGAACATCGTACCTGCCACCTCATCGTCCTTTTTTGGCCTGCTCAGAGCTCCACACAGCACGCAGTGCTGGGAGTACTGAGCAAGGCCAACAGCAGGAGCCCTCGGGACATATTTTGAGAATTCCATCCTTGCTACTCATCTTCTTTTATCATGACAGTTTTGGCAAGGAAGGGGAGTTCCATGGTTCATGGTGCAGAAAGGCATTTTTACTTGATTACCACTGTGTTCTTTTAATGTTAGGACCAAAACGAGCGCAGCTATCGTATTGTGAAGACAGCCTCCAGGAATACTGACATCAAAGGCTTGAACCCCCTGACTTCGTATGTATTTCATGTGCGGGCCAGGACAGCAGCAGGATATGGAGACTTCAGTGGACCATTTGAGTTCACAACTAACACAGGTAATGACAAGCCCACTGATTTCTTTCTTGGGCAAAGAGTGCGAGTGTAGCTGAGCTGTGTGTTGGGAGTTTCCTGTTGGTTGCTTGGACTGTGGTGTGTCTGTCCTGGGAACGTGTTCTTCCATGGCTGCATGACTGTTAGTGACACCGTGAATTTGAGCTGAGCCATCTATTTGGATGTGCTGTATTCTAGATTCTGACGATTCAGATGCTTCAGTGTGGCATAAGGAGGCATGCAGCCTATAAACACTTGGAAGCCATCCATACTTGAGAGATATATGTACCTGTTTTGTTTGCTGCAAGTGTACATGTTCACAAAATTTTTTTCAATATCTTATTTGCAGAAGAGTAGAGCCTTGTTATTCCCCTTTGCAAGCTATTGACATAGATCAGTTAAGTGTCCTGCATCAGCTCGCGTATTTGCACTTTTCCTTAGACAGTCGTATAAAGACAGAATGTTTGAATTATGTTGCCAGTAGAGCTTTTCACTGTGCTCAAGGAAACATGCAAATGTAGCCCCCAGAATGTTTGCTTTTCA
>NW_010184633.1:398-3345 GCF_000695765.1 Mesitornis unicolor | reverse complement strand
AGGAATGCAAAGTGACCAAGCCTATTTTAGTTTGGACATACAGGTCTGTTTAAATCAATTTCAGGTTATGCCATTTAGTGGCAACATCCTTCACGATGTTAACAGCTGAAAATAGTCTGTCCAGCACGAAGAGGGAAGACATTTTAAAATAACTTACTCAATTTCTGTCAGCTGGGGAGTGATCATCTGGCCTCACTGAGAGCAAAAAGGAGGAGGAGAGAAGAGTAGAAAGCATTTAGAAAGGCAAAAGAAAACAATAGCCATTGTACCCTCTGAGCAGCACTGAAGGGGAGAAGGAGAAGGGAGTCCTTGTTCCCAGTGAACTGAACTCCCTCAAATCATTCTCAAACATCACGTCTTCAGCGAACTAGGGCCCTGTAGGAAAATTGTGTCAAATGACTATATAATAAAGGCCTGAAAGTATGTTTGAGTGCTACTCTGAACTGCCTTCACAAGCCAGAAAGCCTCACTGAGTGCTACCTAGGTTGATTTTTGAGGGTGTCTGACGCTAATGCTCCCTTTTCTGTTTCCAGTTCCTTCCCCCATCATTGGTGATGGTACCAATCCCACAGTGCTGCTTGTTTCAGTGGCTGGCAGTGTTGTTCTTGTGGTCATTCTCATTGCAGCCTTTGTCATCAGCAGGAGGTAAGAACTTAAGCTTCTCTCTCCCTCTCTTTCCTGAGGGAGCTTTTTGTCTCCTCCAAACAAAGCTAAATTCTTTGATTAGCATCATAAACAGTGCATTTGCATTACAAGCCTTCTCCCATGTAGCTTTGATCTTCTCAACATTAGCACCAAGCAGCATGTGATGTAATGGCAATAGTTCCAGCTCTGTTTGCCCTTCAAATGCAAAGCTGGTTCCAATAACTGGCATTGAGAAGCACGCCAACTAGAGATTTGTGGTTAGTGTAATTTGAAGTTAAGTTTAATCGGTATGAGTACAGTAGGTTTTCTTGGACTGACTCCTGATAGACAGGGAATAAACAATTGCACTGTTGTGAACTGAGCCATCAGATTCCTATGCTTGTGATTTTTGTGTTAGTCTGGATGAGTCTGCTTTAGTCTTTTGGGTTGGTCCTTCCAGTGTGAGTGGGTATGAGTGTAAAACAGCAGCCGCAGTCATTCAGCATCATGTGCAGCAACACAGCAGACTAGATCGATGGTTAGTTCATCAAAGCAGGACCACAGTCTTCTACCAAGTACTTGTTCGTTCTCCCAAATTCAACCCAGGCATAGGGAACAATCCTGCGAGTGGGAAGGCAGTGTAGCAGAAATGCCGTGTGTTTCTGTCTTCATCTTTGCGCTCGACCTCATTTAGAAGGATCAGCATGATTTTGCTTCAGTGTAATTCTCAGATAAAACTGGATGTATCGTTACTGCATCTGAAGCCTGGAATCTGAGGGATGCACGATTTGTCAATCTCTGTTGATCAGTTTAATAGCATCAGCAACAAATGTGCACAAATTCCTCTTGATTTGCTCTCTCACTTTAAATTGTCTTAAAGAGCAGTTAAGTCACTATGACTGTAATACCTGGAAAGTAGACATGCGTTGTTATAGCTTTCTGTGGGTGTTCAACTCAAAGCCTCCATGCTGGCAAGAAGAAAGAAGAGCAGAACATATGAAAATGTAATGCGGAGAGACAGGTTTATTAAAAGCCATTGCAACAGAAAATAGCATCACTGAGCTTGATGACTTAATCTCCTCTCCGCTTTTATTGATCACTTTATTATTTAAGGCAGGATTGATAGCAGGATACATTGGATTTCTAATTATGAGTCGCCGCCTTGGAGAATTGAGCCTGTCAAACTGCTTTGAGATGATTCCTTCCCCTCCTCCCCCTATAAAAAAATGTTGCTTCCCAAGGCTGATAAACACTGCTTGGTGATTGGCCCTCAATGGATCACTTTTTAGAAAATGAAATGTCAACCCTTTGCCCTCATATTGATTGTCTTTAGTGTCAGCCATAAAGCTGTCAAACGAAAGGCTGCCTGGAGCCAGGTAGCTGACAGGCTCGCTGATGTGGGTGCGCACTCAGGCAGGTCTTCTCACCGCTCAGGCTGTCTGCTCAGTTATCTCTGCCCACAAGCATTCAACTTGGACACAGACAAGACAAAGGGCAGGTGGGCAGTAGGGACAAAAGGCTGGTCTGAGCACTGGTGCAAATGGAGATAAAAATATCCTGGTGGCCATAGGTTCAGAGAGATCCTGTAGCTCTGTACTGGTAGGTCTCAGAGAGGCTGTGGAAGGGGAAAGACATAGCAAGATGCATGAAATACTAGGACAGTGAAACTGCTCTGTGCATACTAATGCATGGTGCGTTGCTAATTAATAGCCTTCCTCAATACACAGCTCTCCAGTAGCTGGAAGTAGCTCTCAATAAGCAGAATCTCCTTTAATATTCACTATTACTCTAATGAATTTACCCACTTTACCAAATGTCATTTAGAGGTGTGGGCTTTGGGGATGTTTCATGATGCTCCTACACTAGCAAAAGTTAATAGCAAAATAATTATACTTTGTACCAAAATGACTTCAGATGAGAAGAAGCTTTTCTGTCCATACGGTCCCTGTGAGGAGGTTTTGTAATCTAGCTGTGACCTAAGAGTCATATTTGTACAATCAAACCTGTGCTTTGGCCTGCAGACATGGCCTTTCTGTGAGCCTAATGTGGGGACTGGGTGTAAGCTGTAGGTGCCCACTTTTGAACCCTGGGTTATTACTACTAATTTAGCATTACATTTTTCAAGTCATTGCTGAAATCCCAAAATTCATCTTTACAACAGAACTTCTCAAAGGGCTTTGCCTTCAGGTGGCTCAAGCTGTTCGGTTCTGTCCAGCAACCACAGCGTTTTTGTTAACATGAGAACTAATCTGCCTGAATGTTAGTTTAAACTTACTGAGGTTAAGATGAGCATATCCGTAGAGCAGAGTGCAGGAGGCAGTGT
>NW_010184633.1:0-312 GCF_000695765.1 Mesitornis unicolor | reverse complement strand
AGGTCCAGTGCATAACTGAGCACCACGATGCCCCAAAAAGGGGCTAGTCAAAATAAGGACTGGGAGGGCTTCCCACCACTTAAAAGGTCACGGGCAAAAGACAGACTCATCATAGGGAGGAAAACAAAACAATTTGAATTTGTTACCAAGAGCATCAGAGTAGAATAATGAGAGATACAACCAGATCTTAAAGTCAAACGCCATCCCCCCACCCCTGCCTTCTTCCCGGGCTCAGCTTTTGTTCCCGGTTTCTTCACCTCCCCCCTTTTGCCCCAGGGGTTCAGAGGTGGGATGGGAGTGGGGGTTGCAGTC
>NW_010184632.1:21468-23748 GCF_000695765.1 Mesitornis unicolor | reverse complement strand
GATTCTGTGATGAAATTTCAGAAAGACTTACAGGAACCAAAGCCATTGAGAGTCTGCTGTTCCATAGAAGTGCCAGACCATTTTTGGTATTTGCCTTTCTATCAAATCAACTCAGTCAACCAACTTTCCCTGTAGCTGCATGATCATCAGACCTGACACAAAGGTAAACTGCAGCAGTATGTGCTTAGGACCATGGCAACATAAATATCAGAACATGAATTATCTTTATTTGAATACTATCAGAATTTTAATTTTCTCTCCTATCATTCAGATCAAATGAATTTCTTACCATACAGTCGCTATTAAAAAAATGGCCAAAATCTTAGCAATCAATGCATATAAGTAACCAGTTAGTGCAAAACCAAAGTGAAATTTAGAAAACTACATTGTTAGGTAAGCTTTATTTGATCATCTCTTTCATAACTGTGTCTTAATTAGATTGTTAGAGCCTCAGGGATCACGTTAATTTTTTAATAAGTTTACAGAACCTGGCCCGCATACTAAATAGACCTTTGGCATAGTAGAATAGTATAATAATAAGAGTATTAGCAAGTGTCATCAGTATTAACTACCGTAATAAAAGGAAGCTTTTCTCCAATTATATTTAAGAACCTCACAAGCCTGAAGGAAATCAGACAGATCAAGGTAGAATCAGTGATATGAGAATTTGGACATTTTTGCTCTCACTGAAATAAACCTACCAGGATGTAGCCCCAGCCTGAAACACTCCCTTTTCCTTAGGCATCCTCTTCGTTTGAGTGCTGTCACTGGACAGAAAAGGTTATTGATACAGATCAGCACCACCTGAGTGTTTTCAGTTCTCAGCCAAGCTGGTGTTTGGGGGGCTGGTGATTAACAAGGCCAGCACAAAGTTACTGTAAGAGCCACAGGAACGAGACTTAATTGAGTGTAAAAGAGATCGCAGTAAAGTGAAGAGACTGTTTGTCTTCCTCAGTGACTTGAACAACAAATGGGTTGTGCAGAGTAAAGTGCAAGTCCTTTGATGGCTTCACAGAATCCCAGCTTGTCAGGAGTTGGGAGGGACCTGGAAAGCTCCCCCAGTGCAACCCCTGCCACAGCAGGATCACCAGAGCAGTCACACAGGAACACGGCCAGGGCTTTGGGTGTCTGCACACAAGGAGACTCCACAACCTCTCTGGGCAGCCTGGGCCATGCTCCATAACCCTCACACTCACAAAGTTTGGCCTCATCTTCAGCTTGAACCTCCTGTGCTCCAGCTTGGGACCATTGCCCCTTGTCCTGGCATTGGCCATCCCAGAGCAGAGCCTGGCTCCTTCCTCCTGACACTGCCCTTTCCCAATGGATCCCCAGGAATGAGGGCACCCCTCAGTCTCCTCTGCTCCAAGCTCAAGAGCCCCAGCTCCCTCAGCCGCTCCTCAGCAGGAGATGCTCCACTCCCTCCAGCATCTCTGTGGCCCTGCATTGTCGTGTAACTTTTCCACCATCCCACTAACTGCAAGGGTGCCATGTACTACATATTGCAGTCCGGGCTTGTTTGCAGCTGCAGTTCCATTTCTTTACATAGTTTGTACTCTGGCACTAGAAAAAGATCATAATAAATGAAGTGTTGCTTTCAAAGTTTCAGACACCAAGATCTTTTTCATTTTTTTTTTTTATCCTGTTTGGCAAAGGTGACTTTAATTTGACTTTCACAAGTGCAAAAAGCCTGTCCCCTCAGAAGTTGGTCAAACTATTAATTTTATAGCAAGGACAACAGAGTACAGTAAAACCTTTTCACAAAGCCAGACACCTTAACCTAATTAAATAGCTGTTTTGACAGGTGGTTTAAAGTGGAATGAACGCCACTGAGAAGGGCTACAGGGTCGTGTATGATGAGTGTCCGTGTGTTTGTGTGTGCAGGTGAAAATGTGACTGTGCGGGGGGTGACAATAGATCTGCGCTCATAAAGCATTTTTTTTTCCCCAAAAAAAAGCTGCAGCTGTTCAAGATTTATAGATTTATTTCAATTAATTGTGTTAGATGTATTGACTCAGGTGAACGACTGACTACACCTGGGCTATGGTAAAAGCAAGATGTTTATGAAGGTCGGTGATGTCATTCGTCAGGGAAAATGAGATGTGCGTTTTACAAGGGGAAACAAGCCTTGTAGGAAATACATAAACATTGTCATAAGGGACCTGGTTTCTGCTTCTGCTCAGTATCACAGAGATCTTTGCCCCAGTGAAATGGTGCATTTGTGGCAGGGGGCAGTGCACATTCAAGTCTCTAAAAGCATGCCGAAAGGGCTCTGAATCCATC
>NW_010184632.1:0-21437 GCF_000695765.1 Mesitornis unicolor | reverse complement strand
AGCAGTTTGGCACTGGGTTAGCAATCCTGATCCTGCAGGCAGAAATCCCCCCTCATCCACCCCTGCCTGCACAAATTCCCAGGCCCTCCCTTCTGCAACTGCTATCTATGTATGCAAGTGTGGCTTGACAGACACAGTAGCCAAAACAGTGAGAGATTTCAGGTCTAGATTGCAATGCAGTCTCTTTACCCAATGCTGTTTAGCTCAGGTAAGATCCTTATTATTTATATTATGTATTATAATATAGTGCTTGCAGTTCTGCAGTTCTGCAGATACAGTACAATATATATTTCTTTAGGCTCTATTTTTTAATATCTGCCTAGAAGATTACCGATGATAAGTAGCTCTGAAGAATAAACAGGCTGCTTTAGGTTCACACTCAGTCTTCATTACTTTGATTCTCACTCTGCTCATATTTCCAGCTTGCTCATTCTGTATGAGCTGTGACATCCATTATGTCACCGAAACAGAATAAATCCCTCATCATCTAAACGTTTTTCTGGTAGGTCTGTTGGTTATTTCTGTTTTCTCCACTGACTTTCAAGGGAGAGTTCTGCAATGTGGCCTGATGGGTTCATAGCAAGGAGAGAATGTCCCAGTGATCTCTGGGTCTGTGACTACGGTGACCTCGGGTCCACCTTCAATGTTCCTTCCTCACATTTCATTTAGGTACTTTTGTAACCTGATAGATGGGATAATATAAGAAATACTCTTATCCATGTGTATTGACTGACTTTATCTAGGAAGAAGCTGCATAAGGATAACAGGATTTTAGTCTGAGGCCCACTTTGCTGACTGCCTTGTGAGATGGAGGCACAGATAAGAAGTGAATGAATCGCCCTACTCAGACCAACTTGAGGAGTCAGGCTTGTGAAAACAAAAGCACAGGAACCTGAAAGACTACACAGGTTAAGTGACCATTCCTCAGACCACAGGAAGATCATTCCTCATGCTAATCGAGCATGCACAATTAGTATGCAGATATTTTAATTAGTTACAGAAATGCAGTGTATAGGTAAACTTTTTACTGGAAATGTAATACATATGTAAGCTTTTTATGTCATGAATATGTATGTGTAAGGCACATATAAGCTAACACTTTGAGCATGCAATTTATGAAATGATTCACGTTTGCTCCCAGCGCTGCATTAAAGAATGTCCTGCTTTCCAACTCCTACAAATTGGTCTTAGAAAGTTATTGATCCGATATTTCAGTAGCACTTCATCCTTTCTTCATATCTAGAAAGTATTCTCTACAAAGATTCACAAAATAACTTCAGCACGCTCCCACTTATAGAACACTTGAAACTATTTCACACCGTGATGCCTACAAGAAACTTTAAAGCTCAGGCTGCCCCTATCAGTGAAAACCACCCACCACGCTCATCAGTATGGGTGATCAACCCTTCTTCTTCCTTATTCTGGCTGAATCTCTGTGGCTGTGTCTCTCACTTCTGCTCTGAGATGTTCTTGGCACAACAAGGTGCCAATGAGTAGAGCTCAAGGGACTGAGAAAGCAATGAGTTACCTTACGTGCCTCAGTTTTGCCCATGCAAAAGTGAGAATAAGAAGAGATCATTCAAAAAAGCATTTTGAAACACACTAAAAAAAATAGGTATCTCAGGGAGGATTTCTAATCTGATCAATGGTAAAAATCCCATTTCCACGCATCAGTCAAAATTCTTCTGTACACAGACACCACTGATGTAATATTTAATGTTAGAAATGTTTTGCTGAACGATTTCCAAAATAACTAAAACCAAAGTAAAAGGAAGCCTATCAGGACATTTTTCTGCTAAAAAAAGCTATAGTAAGAGTAGTACCAGCTTACCTAAACCATTTCACAAAGTTTCAGAAGCTCTGCACACCATGCTAAAGCAGCAAGGGAACCCAGGCTCCTCAGCCACTCAACCCTAGGTCTTTATCAGCTGTGTCAGATAAAAGGGAGAATTGCAGTGGTGGATACGACTTGTAAACTTTAGCCACCATCTGAGGACTGTTCACTCCTCTGCGACAGCGGCATCACGTGTTAAACGGCTTTTAAGGTATCATGGGTTTGAATGAAGCTGGCGATTAAAACGGAATAAAGTTCAAGCAAACCAAAGAAATATTTAGAGGTCAAGCAGAGTAAAGAAATATTTTGCACACATGATCAAAGGGAGACAGGAAAATAAAAGACTCAAACTAAGCAAAGCATCGTAAAGCCTCATACGACAGAGGAAGAGGATTCTACTTTTTAGATATTTCTGATTTACATGTGCACATAAAGCTACCCCTTTATAACTGTGTCTGAATATTTTGCTCTTGATCTGAGCATGAATCTTTCTCTTCCCACTCACACTGCCATTTGGCTTTCCTCCAAGGCATCTCAGCGTCTTTCCTCTGTGAGCCTGTGTCTGTGAAGATAAAAATCGTTTGTACAAAGAGGCAAATCTTCCACATTCTTTTCATGATAAGCAGCAGCACTTATTTTTCACTCAGCGCTGTGATAACTCCAATAGTAACGTCCAAAGAAGATCCAAGTAGGATAATGGAATTAAGAATCTGAGTTTTGCTGCATCCGTGGCTAGGAAAATAGATGAACACAAGCCACCAACAGTTTAAAAAGCCCAGATACTCACTCTCATCATGCCTGAATCCAACAAACTACGTTGTCCACTTCAGTGGCTGGAGAAAACTTCTCTTTTTGTCCAAATTTGGCTGATGCTCATGGGCAGTGATTTGTCCCAGAAGAGTCCTTGCCAGCACAGTCTGTTAGCTGTGTAGTGGCTCTAAGGAGTGACAGACGAGTGGGGGAGAGCAGAAGTTAAGACAAGAAAGAGTGGATAAGAAAGCGGGAGAGGGCAGTCAGGATTTTGAGCTCTTTCCAGCATGGGTACAAATCAAGGTTACCAACAGGGCCCACCACTTCACTGCCAACACTTGGGGGGAGTTGGCTGAAGTAAGCCCAAAATATGAGCTCTTTGCCAAGGAGCACCGAAGACCCGGTTCCTCTAGGTTTCAAACAATAACAGAGGAATTTCAAGAAAACACAGACTTGGAACTCACTGCATCTGGTGACAAATTAATTTGGGAGGAAAAAAATCCTCCTTAAAGAGGTAAGCTCTCTTCTGTTTTCTATGGCTCCAGGTTCCACCGGGAATGAAAACAAGAGGGCTTTACTGCAGAGGGAAAGACTGGATTCTGTTGGAATCTTGGCATAAAAGTAAGGAAAAACAAATTTAAAATGAGGCAAGGCCAAGGCCAGAACTGCAAGTGAAAGGTCTAGAGAAAGGACTCTCAGGGAGACAATACAAATCCCTAAACTTGGCCTATGTGCAACTTGCCCAAGAACTGGGCTGTAATCAAACACAAATGTCAACATTCATCTGCAATTAACTTTAAATGCCAGAGGTACTACAGTTGGAAAGCGGTTCATTGGCCGTCTCCCTTCGACATAGTTTCAAGCTTGCCCTATCAGAGCAAATCAAAAAGGGTCTTTAAAAATTTGCTGTTGTAACTGTCCTGGTTTCACTGGGATAGGATCAAAAAATCAGTTTTCTATTCAGGAAAGATGCACTTCTGAGAAGACTGCAGCACCCAATGTCCTGGTTTCACTGGGATAGGATCAAAAAAATCAGTTTTCTATTCAGGAATGATGCACTTCTGAGAAGACTGCAGCACCCAGATTGATGGGAACAAAGTGGATAAGACACTTGGTTCTAGTCTGTGGCCAGCCCTGGTATATGGGTTGCTGCAGTGCTCAAGGTCTTCAGCAGTTTTCAGTTAGCCAGGTACAGATGCTAGGAGGAGCAGAAGCCAGGGCAGATGACCCGAGCTGGCCAAAAGTAACATCCATGCCATAAACGTCACACTCACCATAAATTTGGGCGTTTTCTGGGGATGGCCATCTTTCCTTGATGGTCATCAGCCCTTGAGGGGTTGTTTTAGCATTCACTGCTGGGAGTGCACAGCTTGGGAGCACTATATGGGCTGAGCATAGCTTAATAGTAATATAGGTATCAGCATTAATGTCTTATTATTATTATTATTTTATGAAATCTGTTTTCATTTCAACCCACGTGTCTCCCTTCCTTTTCCCAGTTCCCCTCCTCAGGTGGCAGAACAACTGCCTGAACGAAGACAAGAACACATTTTGTTCGAGAGAAACGAACACCCATCCTACACGTAATACTGAACATAACCCATTCTGTTCTCCATTTCTCATTGTAAAACAGCTATGAATGCTTTACAGTTAAGAACGGTCACAGGTTTGGTTTTCTGCCAGCTTCTTTTGCTCCAAAACCAATCTCTCTGATATTTAGCATGCCCCATCGCAGCTTTTCAGAATACTAGAAGAAAAACAAAGCAAGTCATTTTTAATTGACTGCATTTCAAAGAATGCACTTATCTTTCATTATATGTAACACAGAATAATCCTAACTTTGATTCCTTATTTTACGCTAAAAATTACTTTGCTTTTAAATCCTAGATTCGTGCTGTTGGCATGGATTAATGCCTTTGAACAGAATAGTAAAGGAGTTACAAAGATACAAAGAAATGCTTTTTCATATATAAAAGAGTGCAACAGTCGAAAGAAAAAAAGCAAAACACAAAACACACCACCTCCGATGAAATGGGCCTGATTTTCTTTTACACAGTTCTGGCAGCATAAAAAGTCTTAGAGTGGGCATAAATTTCATTTAAATACACTTTAGGGTTCCTTTCTGTTGCCAGAATGTGTAAAGGGGCCTTTATGTAAATAAGAGTAAGGGCCAATGTATTTCAGGATTATGTTTCTTTGGAAATCCTTGCTATACCTAAGCTCCTCATTTTTTTACTTCTGGGACTACTTGTAGATTAAGCACACAATATTCTTACTCTGAGTCAACAATAAATGAAATCATCCATATACATCCAACAGCTTTTTTCCATTACAGAATACAAGAAAAGGAAAAGGATTGGGTGGGCAGACCTGAAATTTTCAAGAAAGTTGGAAAAAGAGGAGATTAATTCTAACAAAGATTTTGATTGGAAATGCAATTTTGAGTTCCTTCTTAAGAGACAAGTTAGGTACTAATGATGTTTCTGCCATTTCCTGTACTATTACTACATTAATGTCTTCTAGCAACACTTCCATGATGACAAGCGGGGAAAAAAAGAGAAATGGAAAGAACTGAAAAGTTTCCCAAAACTCATAATTCTTTCTGGGAATAAAAGCAGTTTCAGAATAACCCTGTGTCATGGTTTAACCCCAGCCAGCAAATAAGCACCACACGTCACTCAGCTCCCTCTCCCTCAGTGGGACTGGGGAGAGAACTGGAGAAAAAAGGTAAGAAAACTCATGGGTTGAGATAAGAACAGTTTAATGATTGAAGCCAAACTTAAAGATAATAGTAAATAGTAAATAACAATAAGTAATAATAGTAGTAGTAGTAGCAGTAGTAACAGTAACAGCAATAGTAATAGTAATAATAATAGCAATACTAATAGTAATAGTAGTAATAGTAATAACAATAACAACAATAATAATAGCAGTAATAATGGCAATAATAATAACAACAAAAGAGAAAGAGAAAACAAAACCAAGAAATACAAGTGATGCAACAGCTCACCACCTGCTGACTGATGCTCAGCCAATCTCCAAGCAGCAATTCCCTCTCCAGCCAGCTCCCCCCAGATTATATACTGAGCAGGATGTCTTATGGCATGGCATGGCATATTTGGGTCAGCCATCCTGGCTGTGTCTCCTCTCAGCCTCTTGTAGGGAAGAAGCTGGGAGGACAGGGAAAGTATGAGGAACTGAAAAAGTCCTTGGCATAATATAAACATTTCTTGGCAGCAACTAAAACATCAGTGTGTTATCAACATCATTCAACCAGCACACTGGGGAAAAATCGGATTATTTTGATGAAACATTGAAGGTTACATGGTAAGCAACTACAAGGAGTAAAATTTATGAAGTAACTTTTCTCTATCACCTTGTAATTCAAATGGTGAGGTAGCCACATTAAGTTCCAAAGGTCTTTGTCACAAAGGATGAGGAACCTGCTGTATCTTTCAGATAAAATGCATTATTCTTAGAATCATAGAATCAGAGCATCATTAAGGTTGGGAAAGACCTCTAAGGCCATCAAGTCCAACCATCAACCTAACACTGCCGTGCCCAATAAACCATGTCCTGAAGTGCCACATGTTTTTTGAACACCTCCAGGGACAGTGACTTCACTGCTTCTTCCTTGGGCAGCCTCTTGGATTTTAGCCTATTTGATTCTAACAACACCTGAAAGTATCACTAATTATTTTCTCTGTAGGCTTAATACTCTGCATGTTGATTTTTATTAATGCTGACCTTTAAAGCGTGCAATTAATGACATTTTTATAAAGTTTTGGGGTTTCTTTTTCCATGCACGTCTCAGTAATAAAATGAGTAAGTAAGTTTCCCATGCAATAACAACATTAAACGACCCTGTCATTTTTCCAATATCACAATTGTTAAATGAATCATATTTAAATTGCTGGTATAAGAATATATTAACTTTTTGCAAGTAATAATTTTTTCAGAAATTCGGAATAATTATGATTAAAGAGAAATGTGCTCTTACATTAAAAGAAAGAAGGAAAGAAAGAAAAAAGTAAGAAACGTAGCTCAAAATAATACCCGACAGATTCAAGGTCTTGATATATTAAAGAGCTTGTTAGTAGGTGCGTACCTGGAAGTACATCATGAAACTGGGAATATTTCATCTCTAAAGCCACACTTCTGAATCTCAACCATTGTATTCAGCCAGCAGTGGTTACAAGAGGGTAATTCAGGTGGCTGATCTGAAATGAATCATGCAGTCTCATCAGGAAATGAATTCACAAGTGCCCTGGATACCTGCGCTCCTATATCAGGCGTTCTGTGATTCTATCAAACTACTCAGTCAAACATCCAAGTGTTAAGCACCTGCAACAGGATCCCAAATGCTGGATGATGGACCTTGGCTTCCCTTGTGCTGCATGAAGAGAGATATGTCACCAAGTCACACTGTGATGTGTCCTCCCGATTCACCCTCTTCCCTCACACTAAGTGGGGAAAGCCCAAGACAGACAATAGAAACTGCTATACTGTCCTGGTTTGAGCTCAACAGAACTAATTTCCTATTTAGTGTTTTTACTTTTCAGCTCAGTCTCTTCGAAGTGCCTGAACTTGCTGAAAACCAGCAGCATGGGTTTTTTCCCAGATGGTGTGTACTCACTCAAGGCCACTGTCTCACCATGGGTGCTGTGTCTGCACCTACAGAGGAGCAGACCCAAACCTGCCCAACCAGGGATTGCATCCCACACACGCCACACTCAGTGCAAAGCCCAGGGATCACCAGGGGCTGGACCCTTCCAGCTTGGACCCTTCCTTCCCTCTCCACCCCTGCAATGGCCCAAGGCCCAGCAGACCCTGCTGCTTCGCCTGCCTCTGATCCTGAGCCCTGTGTTCCTGCATCAGCTCCCACTGCTGCTGGGGCCGCACTGGGACTTTTCCAGTGCTCCCAGAGCCTCTGGTGCCGTCATCGTCATTGGGGGAGGATTTTCTATTGGTTTTGTAGATATATTTGTACATATCTGTATATATTCCATTATTTCCTATTTACATTATTATCCTGTAGTATCAGTATTATTGTTCATTAAACCTGTCAGTTTTATTTTCCAACCCATAAAGTCTCTCTCCCTTCTTCTCTTTTCTCTTCCCTTCTGAGGAGGGCAGAGGGGTTCACAGAGAGCATCTGGCCAGGGTTTAGTGGCCAGCCCAGCCCTAAACCACGACATATACCTTTAGCTCTAAAGTTAGAGTTTGGATTAGAAGTAGGGTTACATTTGAGAATAGGAAGCGCAGAGGCCCAGCTGAATCAGAGCTGGAAAGGGAATGCCAAAGGAAGGATTTGACTGCAAACTGGAATGTCTTTTGGAAGCCCCTTTTGTGTCCCCAGTCCCAGCTGAAGCTCTCAACCTTCTCTCTCTCCACTGAAGCCCTAATCCTAAACCCAGATCTAGCTGAAGGCTGAGCCAACCTTTGCCCAGAGAAAAGGGATGGATTAGGAAAGGAAAAGATCTGAGATCCACAGATAGAATGGGGCTGAGAAGCAGCTGTCAAAGTGAAGTAAGGGCTGCTATGGGAACTCCCTCAAAGCCAGTCTGCAGCAGGAGCTACAGCCTTGTCTTTCCTATGTCAGAATGTCTCCACGGAGTCTGAAATCCATAATTTCCCCTTAGAAAAGTATTTTAATGATTAGGAGGCTTTTAAGCCTTTGCAGAAAAGGCTTGATTCATGTGTTGAAAGAGAGTATAAGCTACATGGCAACTCAGGAGCCTCTCAGGAGGAGGCCTTACTGGTGTAGGCTTAGCCACACACACATATGGCTACTGGACTGATATTAGCTTATGTCAGTTGTCATACGATGGTGTTCTCTGATCCTTCTATACCTGCCTTCCCCACTGCCTCATAAAGCAGGGGTCAGCTCCAACATTTCATAAGAATATGAAGAACAGTCTCACTTTATTGCACAATTAATACGAGGTAGCTTTTCTAACGGAGTGTTTTACCTAGGGCAGGTCTGCTGTAATGGAAGCAGATTTCACCCTGATTAATGTTCGTCAGGAACCTGATGGACATGAAGAATGAAATGGGAGACTGTAAAAAGCTGAAGAGATACAGAGCATAGATACATGCAGAATACCCCTCAGAATACTGTAAAACAGCAACGAGTACTTTCTGCGATCCAGGGCAATATAATCCCTGACATCATACAGATTCGTCTGTGGCAGCTAAAACTTGTACCACGCTCAGCTCTCTTATGGATATTACCACCTTCATGATAGAAAATTAAATGCCTGGTTTTGTACTTCTTGCACTCCCCATGACCAAAGAAAAAGACCAGACATGTAACGGGCCAGTCTTCAGATGCAAACCCCAACACGTCAGCTCATACTTTCAGCCTTTCTTGTTTGCTAGTGCAAACTTACCTGTCCTGATATATTTTCTGTATACTTCATGTGTATGTGCACATACACACACAGTATGGTGGCTTTTTTGAAAAGTACATGAGCTAAAGAAGCACAGGGCTTCACCATGGTTAAACTTCTAATTTTTCCTGAAATCTCGTGTCTGCGAACTGTGCTGGTGCAGAGAAGTAGAGAAGATTTCAAAGTGGAATTGAGCTTATCTGTTTAAGGACTAGGGGTTTTTTACTCATAACAGCACATATTAAAGAATCATTAAACATTACTTTAGTATTAATTCCTTTTGATTCCTCAGGTCTCCGTTTGGTAGGTGTCTGTAGTTTACCTGACAATTAACAGACACATAAAGTGCTTGCAGAAAGCATGAAGTTTCAGATTAAATAAACATATGCTTCTACCAATAGGACTGCCAAGGTTAAAATTCAGAAAGAATTCTTCCAAAAATAATCATTACACTTATAAAATAAGCATATTTTCATATTTTAAATTATTATTTTTGCTATTATTTAATCTCTCTCTAATCTGTAACTTGCTCCAGGTCACCTTCCCAAACAAGAGGCTGAGTTGCCATATTGCTGTTATTGTTTCCCCTGTACAAAGAGGCCTGACTGATATTTTTGGTTCCATTCCCGTCGCAAAAATCCCTTTCTTCTACTCCCTCATAGTCTTCTTTTTTTCCCCTCAAACTTTATGAACAGACAAATATCTGACCTCTGCCTGACAATACCTATATTAGTTATTTCAAACTGGGGTGTGCAATGTTTAAGTGTCCCATCTAGGGTGACAGTCAGTGACAGACCTAGGAGCAAAATCCAGTGCCCTGGATGTGCAGCCTTTTCTCCAACTGTAGAAAGCCTTTGTGCAATAATTTATATCCAACCCACCCTGTATTGACACTGAAGGAAATAAAGACAAGATCTTTTCACTGAAAATAGGCCAAGAGGTGACTGCACGTCTATTACAGAAGACTAAATTTTGTCCTATCTGTCCAGAACAGGGCCAAGAGACTATGAAGCCTCCCAGTGTTGTACTCGAAGTGATAAAAGAAGGAATGCAATTAACTTGTCAGAGATCAGAGAAACCCAAGGTTATTTCTCTTTGCTGATACAGAGGCGCAGGATAAGAGAGAGCGCTCTTTTCATTTCTTTAGTTCTTAAGTAAATACTCCATCCTGAGGACCAAATGATATCCATTTTTTATTGAAAGTGTAACCACTAGAGGGTATCTCTGTTCAAAGTCACTACTCACGATTTCCAGGGCTTTGAGCACTGCTAAATGATACAGACAAACCTTGCATTCAGATGCACTAGCTGAGATGAAAGGGGAGAATAGTAAAGTGTCATTGCCCTGGCTGGTTATCCTCTGCATATATTCTTCTGCAGATTCTTGGCTGTCTTGCCAAAATGAAATTGTCCCTGTTAGAAGAAAAATAAACGATTTCGCTATAAAGATGCATTACAATATACTGATATGTATTGATTCTTGTCGGCTGTATTATTTAACATCACCATGAAGGATTGATACAATTCACTGCATTTCTCAGTTAACCCTTCATATATCCACTGGCATAACCAGTCAAGGCATATTATTATTGCCTTGAAGTTTAAGCCATTTAAGTGGAGAGAGTTATGACCAAGGTCAAATAAATACGTAAGTAGAATTCGTTTGTCAGATGCTTTCTGCTTCTCCTGTGCACTTTGGGATTCTGATTTTGAGACCTTGTTTGGATTCATGTACAGTAAACCAGGGAGAAGCCGTAAATGAGAGAAAAATGTTACTCTGATGTTGATTTTAAACTTATCTCCCATTTAATAAACAGAATGTGTGCACAATATCCACATTGCCTGCAATCTGAACTCTGTGACTTTTTATAGAAAGCTATGAGCCTGTAAAACTGCTTATCACCATCTCAGTTTCCTCAGCTGAAAAATGATTATGAAGTTATTTAACTAGTTTACACAATGGTATTATAGTGTGACAGCTGATATACTTTCAGGCCTTTGAAGATATTGTCTGCAGCAACGCATGTGGTCACAGTTCATCTGTGTTTAGAAAGCCATACAGCATCCTGGGTGCTCTCACCAAAAGCATCCAAGGCAGGGATGTGGCTTTCTTCATTTTCTGACCATCTTTGGCTTCTCAGCTCGAATAACAAACCATCTATTTTTACATTAGCAAACTGGACACAACTTATAATAGATACCAAGATATATATCCAGTTTTGTACTCAAGCAAACAAGGATTCTTAGATGGCAACATAAAATGGGAACTTAAGTCTTTTCTGCTGCAGTACGACTTGATAAATACAGTGTTATACAAGATGCTGGGATAAATATCTTTCTCATTTTGAAAGTGAAAAGACTTTGAATGAAACAGGTGAACCATTAAGAATTACACTGAATTTCCATCCCTCAATTATAGTGACTTGGAGAATCCGTCCTGGCCAACCCCAATGAATGGATCTGGGATCTGAACCTGGATCTGCAAACACAGGTTTATTCCTGGTGTATTCCCCAGCACAACCCTGTTTTGACCTCTGTGCTCCAGAGAAGATTTGGCAGAACACAAATACCAAGTCTTTTGCCTGTGGGGCCATTTGGATTCTACCTTCAGGAAAGCAACTGCAATTCCTCGTAACTGCTTCGTGATATTTACGTCGTGAATTTGCTGTGCTTTGCTGCAGCGTAACATCACAGCAAATGTTTCTCTTCACTTAAGCTGAACTATCTGAACCCAAGCTTTTTCCTGACCCAAACTCAGTCAGGGTTGTTTAGCTTTTCTGTTCTACTGTTACAGAAAGTCCTTTTGCTACGGCTTAAGGAAAAGCCCCTGGAATAATATAGTGACAGATCAACGCAAAGATCACAGTGAGCAGCTACTCTAGTTTAACAGCCAAGTGCTTTCTTTCTTTAAACCTAAAAGTAACTGCCTCTGGTTCCTAAATTATAATTAGCCATAACTGATTTTTGAAGAGAAATATTGTGCAAATAATCATAAGAATCAAATTAAATATGCCAGGATCCGAGTCCAGTCCTATCAAATTCCTTTATTTGATATAAAATAATACCATTAGGAGCAGTGCATCCTGACATGGGTTTTGTCTCTTACCAGCTCTCGATGATTCCTTTTGGGTGATGGGTATAAATGCTAATTCAAGACATGCTGAGTATTAAGGAAAGCTGGGATACTGAGGAAACTATAGTAGCAGTTGGCATTGGATGGACTGAAGCTAAAAGGGCTTGCAGCCAACTGGAGAGAACCTCTTCAGTCTTTGATTGAACATGAGCCTCAATGTCAGCACCAAAAGTAGCAAGTGATAATGCATAAAGTTAAGGAGAAGGACTGAAGAATCAGTCTGGAGTCAGATTTATTCAGTATACTAATTTCCTATTTGAAAAAAGGGAACAAAACACAGGATTCAAGACTGATTTTGTGGCGCTGCACGTGCATACCAAGTCAAAACTTAGGCGACAGAAAATCCCCTGTAACAGTTAGCTGGTGTGTAGAACAGAGGGATTTAAAAATTGTGGTTAAGACACGATGATCAAAAAAGTTCCACTGAGAAGATCACTGCAGACTTTGGCTTCATGAGTGCTTTGAAAGATCTGGACAACTCATGCCCATATGAGACATGAGCCCTTTTGGAAATACGACCATCGACCTCAGGACTACTTGACTGAATGAAGATACTTAACTCACTAGATAAACACGGTGTAATACGCTTACGAAGAAACAAGACAGAACTTAGGTATACAATGTGAGTGCAGTCTTGCAAGCAGAAAAGCCTGAGGAGATCTAGGCAATGGGGATGGGAATAAAAATTAATGCTTGTAATGCTGTGTGGAGGCTGAATAAAACAGGGTAATCTGAGACTTCTTACAGAAAGGCAGTATGTTGTAGACCTACAATATGATTCAATAATAATTACACTCCATTTATAAACCATCTCACCTGGAAAAGCATTCAGGGTTGTGAATAGCATCATAGTGCTGCACCCGACTGACAAAGCCCTGAAGCCTTTACACACATCTCTGAGTTCACAGTTTTAAATGGTAAAGGCTGATGAACTAGACAGGTAAGACATGGAAAGAGAGAAGGAGATGATTCCCTAGGACATCAAGATAATCTATTAAAAATGCATGGAAAATTTCTTTAAAGTCAAGTAGCCTTATTAAATGCTGAACCAAAATAAAAGGGATAACTTCTTGTTTCTCATATTCCCACTTCTTCATAGCTGGCTGCTGGAAACGCAGACCAAGGTCCAGGAATCCGTGACATGCAGATGAAAGAGAATTAGGTAGAAGTGTATTTGCCTTTCAGATTGCTGTCACCGACTCAACAGAACTTAACTGTGATCCCTCGCTTCTGATGTTGCCTACCTGCACTTTGTTTCCTCAGTGGTTTTCAATGGTTTATTGCTCCTTTTCAAAACAATTGCTGAGGTCTTTGGTGCACTGGTTATCTCCGCTTCTCTATTCATTTTTCATCCTTACTTAAGGCTCAAGCCTTACGTTTGTCTTTCCGGAATTAAAAAAAAAAAAGAAAAGGATAATTAAAGGTTTATTTTTTTTACAGAAGGACATTAAGTACCTTGGTTAGATCAAAGAATATAAGAGGAGGGGAGCGAGATGAAATTGAGTGAAGGAAAATCTAGTTTGACTATCAGGATGCAATTTCTATAATTGAAATTTATGCCTGCAGAAAAATTTCTCCAGGGACCCAATAGAAATAATGCAAAACTAATTTGAGTTATTTGTGGCTGGACTAAAACAGATGACCTAATAGCTATTCACCTCAAATTTATATGGCTTTATGAAGCTTTATGGGGTATTACATGGTTTTTCAAAAGAAGTATATCAATAGTATCTTTATCCAACGCCTTTCTCTCTCAAAATGCTGATAAACAGGAATTACCTCATCTATCAATGAAACACAAGGGCTGCACAGTGCCCCAGAATTTTTGAACGAGATTTTTAAAGCAACGTCTCAGGTAAAAGAATGTGATTATCATAGAACCACAGAATTATAGAGTCATAAAATCGTAAAATAATCATAAAATCATAAAATAATCATAAAATCACAGAATCATAGAATGTAATGGGTTGGAAGGGACCTTTAGAGCTGATCCAGTCCAACCCTGCAGTGAGCAGGGACACTGGTACCAGATCAGGGTGCTCAGAGCCCATCAGGCCTGGCCTTCAACATCTCCAGGGATGGGGCCTGCACCACCTCTGGGCAATCAGTGATCCACCACCTCATGGGGAAGAGCTTTTTCCTCATATCCAACCTAAATCTCCCCTTTTCCAGTTTCAAACCATTACCCCTCGGTCCTATCACTCCATGCCCCGGTGAACAGCTCTTCCCCACATTTCTTATAGGCCTCTTTCAGGTCCTGGAAGGTCGCTATAAGGTCCCCCCAGAGCCTTCTCTTCTGCAGGCTGAACAACAGCTGTCTCAAAACATCAAATCATTTGATGTGGTTCCAGTTGAACATGCCAAGATGCCACTGGTCTAATTTCTGATATTTTATGGACATGAATTTTGATTAATTTAAGCAATCTGTGAGAATAACAAGGTAAATTGGTAGGATTACATGGCAAATTTTATATTTAGGATGAAGATCAATTACATATTGAGCATGAGTTTATATTTAGCTTCTTTTTTTGGTTTTCTATATATTGTATTTAATGGTAATGAAAAACTCCATAGTTTTGATATAGGTGTAGTCAATTTATATGAGTGGAAAAGCTAAACATTTGTTAAGTGTGCCACAATGTTTGGAAAATCTCTCTATGGGAACATACAGAGGTATTAAAAATATTCTAACAGACCTTATCACTTGCAAAAGTACAACTGAGGTAAAACATTCATGTGAATTGTTCTCTCAGGAGATGCTGTATCCCTGTATCATGACGCAGACCTACAGAAGAGACCCAAAATTCCTTCGATTGCAGCATCAGCAGATGCTTCGCAGACCTCTCGTAAGAGACTCCTATGGATGGCGCAGGTCCAGGTACTCCCTCAGTAGAAGCTGAAGACACTGCAGATTTTTGAGCAAACTGCACGCTGAGCTAGTCCTAACATGTTCCCTATGCACTTTTTCAGTGACTTTGCACAGTCCTCATTTTCTGTGTGTTTTTGGCTTTTGCAGAGAGGGATCCTGCAGGCCAAAATCAGACCTGAGATTAAAAGGGTTATCCTATGCATTCTTTAGGAACAGGGCAGCAGTACAGGTGCGATGTCAGCCCAGTGTGATTGAATAATTCTCTTGCTATATTTTGATTTCCGTCATCCTTTTATTACATTTTTCCTTGTTTGCACTCCAACTTTCCAATCAGCAAAAAGTTTCAGAAGGCAATTATAGCGGATACTTTGTGTTTAATATTTGCTACACTGGAGTTAATCAGATTCATATTCCCATTAAATCCTTATAATTAGATCCCGTCTAATCCTGTCTGCAGTTTTCTGTTGAAATTTCACCCTGTTTTTGTTCAAACTCAATTAGTTTATTGACATTCTCTGAGACTTCCATATTTCCTGTATGAGGGGCACCGAATGGATTATTATTTACGATGGCAATTTGCTCTGCCCAGGATGCGATTGGTTTTGTGACCCACATTCCACAGGCATAAGCTGGAGGTACAAGAGTTTGTCCTCCCGCTAATTCATTTCTGCCTCTCACATGATAAGGCAAATTGTTTTCACATGGGATTAATTAACTTGATATAATGTCAGGTTATTACACAGGCATCTTGGATAGAAGATGCAATACATTTATACATCAGTGCGGTTGCCATGGAGGCAGAAGGCATCACTTGCATCACTCCCTTTCCTTCCTGAAAAGCATCCCGATTCTTTTGGTGGTACCTCCCTGCCACCTCACATCACAGCCAAACCACATCTTGTCCTATTTTGCTCTGTTAAACAGCAGTTTGCCATTCAACAGAATGAAAGCTAAAACCTCAGGGGCTGTATCTGCACTCGTGTCCACACCGTGTAATTAAGTAACGCATTTTGAACAGCGATACTCTAGAAGTTGTTATTATTATTCACCCTGGCCTGCCAGCTATGTCAACGAGCATCTCTTAGACAGTTGTCTGTGCTGCAGCCAATGCAGCTGAAAATATATGGATATAGATGGCCTCGTCTGCAGTGTTTGATTATGATTTTTTGTGCAGTTCTTCTCTAATTATTGCTTTATATGGTTTTTGTACTCAAAAAGTCACTATAGTTTTGTCAGGGAGGGATATGCAAGCGAATCTATCTGCCCTTCTGCCCTAGAAAATCAGCGTGCCATTCGGCAACGGTTGCTCCTAAAGGATTTTAAAGCAAGATTACAGCTAGAAATATTAAAAATGCGTTTTGCAAGTAGAACAGAAATTTATCAAAAAGCACCTGAGGTACTGAAAGGGTTTAATTATCTATTTGGCTACCATTTCAATTGCACTGCTGTCAGGCGCCAGGCAAATTCGTTGGATGCAACGAATGTTTTGTAGCCACGTGAACTCATATACGTTGTAGCTGAAATGTAAGAAAATCCTGGAGTACCCGAGTAGTCATTAACACACTGTATTTCTTTATGCTCCGATACATACTAAATACAAATGTGGACGGCATTGTACTTAATCTGCTCCTGTAGAAGTCACTGCATGTTTTAATATTGATTTCAGGGCAACTGGAGACCTACACTTCGTGCTTTTGAAAACCCCATCTTACCCATGTGATCTTTTCTCTACTTTCAAATATATATTTTTAAGTGTCATATCTCATTTTATATGGAGTGCCGGTTCAATATCCTGTCATTTGATGCAGGGCATGTTCAACAACAGTTATCAAAATAGATGTGTATGCTTAAATGAAAACCCTGTTAATATTAGATGTAGATTTTAGCTGTCTCACTGCAGCCCAGCATCTGGTGGTTTTTGCTACTGACCTCAAGCAGGGCAGCTCTGGTTTAGAAGCAGTGCAGTGATGTTCATCTGGCACTGTGACCTTCACAGTGTTGGAAGAAAGTAACAGTCCTGATTTTGAGCTTGTGCAAATCAGTTTTCACATTACCAGTTGTTTGGTCCTCTGCCTTTGATCGGTTTGGTTTAGCGGATTCAGATGTGAACAAGCTCAAAGATACACGAGATGGTATTTGTGTCTGTACAGAGCTCACTGGTCCTTCACCTGATACTCTTGGAAACAATATGCAAGCACAATTCATGTTGTTTCTAGATCTTGAGATATTTGGTAAGTGTATTTTGAGCTTTTGTGTGATACAGTCACAGAATCACAGAACATGAGGAGTTGGAAGGGCCCTGGAAAGCTCCCCCAGTGCAACCCCTGCCAGAGCAGGATCACCAGAGCAGTCACACAGGAACACGGCCAGGGCTTTGGGTGTCTGCACACAAGGAGACTCCACAACCTCTCTGGGCAGCCTGGGCCATGCTCCATAACCCTCACACTCACAAAGTTTGTCCTCATCTTCAGCTTGAACCTCCTGTGCTCCAGCTTGGGACCATTGCCCCTTGTCCTGGCATTGGCCATCCCAGAGCAGAGCCTGGCTCCTTCCTCCTGACACTGCCCTTTCCCAATGGATCCCCAGGAATGAGGGCACCCCTCAGTCTCCTCTGCTCCAAGCTCCAGAGCCCCAGCTCCCTCAGCCGCTCCTCAGCAGGAGATGCTCCACTCCCTCAAACAGTCAAGAGCTTCATCTTCAGAGCAACTGCAGGACGCAGAAATAACACAGAAAGAGACACTTTAACATCAGTAAGAATGTACAGTTGTACTGTAGGTGTTCAGTACGTTATAGCTGATATTTCTGGATACTTTGATAATAGATAAAATTGTAAACCAGCCCAAATCAAATCCATGAACCCAAAGGTCTCTAACTTTGGATATATTCAGAATTTGGAACTAGAATCTTGTAAATGCCCTTCCTTTCACAATAAAGTAAGGTAAACTAAAAATGTAGACTCTAAAGTTTCTTACTGGTTAGTGTCTAGTAAATGAAACCCATCATTACAAGAAAATCAGTTTCTGGTCAATAGAAGCAGACGGAATCTGAGAAGAAGTTAAGCAAACTGCCCGAGTCACAGTTCAAATAAGTGACTAAGTGACAAATAAAATCAAGAAAAACCACATCACCATTTCTGTGTTGTAAAAATGAGACACGGATATGGAGACAGACGAGTGCTGTCACCATATTACACTGACTGTCACACATTTCATATGTGATACTAACGCATTAACATCACTAGTCTGAGTGACACAATGCGTTTACACATGGCCTGGAGGTTTACAAGTGCAAGTGGCTGGGGAACTCTTGTGTCATTTGCTAACGCATCACACAGCTCCCTGGAAGTCAATTCCACCCAACTGGAGTAGCCAGCACCAGTTTCATCGTCAGAATATTGGGAAGGGATACAGAAAGTCAAGAAGTGAAATGTGAGTAGGCTTAGAGTATATTTTTCCACCATGCCAACAATACAGGGCCAGGAAAAAATTAGATTTGTCACTGGAAAAGTAATTCCTTAAACTCCACTGGCAGGAACAGTGAATGAAGCATTAAGGGTATCTCAATAACAGCAGCTCTCTTCTTTCAGCTCCTTCTACACAGTATCAGAAGTGACACTGTGTATGAAGGAGGACAGGCAGCTGGAGGAATACCAGGGAGTCTCAACGTGGAAGAGCCAGGGAAGCAAAAACCTCTCCTTGTGCTTCTCTGCTGCACATGTGGAGCCCACATTTTTACAAAATGCTCTGTACTGCACATTCCTACAAGTCGGTCTCGGCAGATGGGAGATATGGGATAGAAAATAACCAGGGAGGAACAGAAAAGATGAACGTTTCTTTCTTCAACATTCAAAATAGAAGATTAGTGGGTTGCTCAGAAGGATCCATATGTATTCACTCTTTGCTGAGAGTTCTTTGTGTTTCCCTCCGCTTTTCAACTACAGTTGTGTCTTATTTAAGTTCCTGTTTTCCACATTAAAATGCCGGAAAATATATTGCTCCCTAATCAGTAATTCCGTTATTTCTTTTCTTCTTCCTGAAATGGAAATAAATAAATCACATTTCTTCCTGCATACATGTATCTACCAAAAAATTATTTGCTTGATAAAATCACAAAGCTCCATTCCAATGCTCAAGATTAGATGTAAAACAGTAATAATATTGCAACTTATCATATCACAGAAATACGAGGATGGAAGGATGCTATGATGCTGGATATGCCACTGCTCTTATCTGATGCAGGATCAATTATTTCTACACTATTTTTGAACTGCATTTTATCTGTCCTGCTTTTAAAGATGCCAGAATCAAGATCTGTCAGTCATCTTTCTTCCTGAAAATGATGTTGATTATATTTTTTTGGTAGACATGGATAATGATTGACTGCTATCTTTTCTGTAATAATATGTTACAGTTTCAAGTATTATCGTACCTCAGTGTGTTTTGTTCTGGACTAAGCAAACACACGTCTGTCTCTTTATTTATTTATTTATTTTTTTCCCTAAGAGACCATGTTTTCGAAATTCTTGAATTGCTCTTTATAAAAAGAAATTCCTCTGTATTTTTGTTTCAGGTGAAGAGCCCAATGCTGGAAACAATATTGTAACTGAGGCATCACTTGTTCTGAGCAGAGAAAGATAATTATATTGACCTCATTAATGTTTATAAATATTTAAAGGGCGAGTGTCACGAGGATGGAGCCAGGCTCTTCTCGGTGACAGACAATGATAGGACAAGGGGTAACGGACACAAACTGGAACACAGGAGGTTCCACTTCAATTGGAGAAGAAACTTCTTCTCAGTGAGGGTTACAGAGCACTGGCCCAGGCTGCCCAGAGAGGTTGTGGAGTCTCCTTCTCTGCAGACATTCAAAACCCGCCTGGACGCCTTCCTGTGTAACCTCATCTGGGTGTTCCTGCTCCGGCAGGGGGATTGGAGTGGATGAGCTTTGGAGGTCCCTTCCAATCCCTAACGGTCTGGGATTCTGCGATTGTGTGATTATATGGAGTAGAAGATTGATTTACTACACCTTCACTGCTCCGTTACAAAACAACGCCTGTTTTATTTAATTTTACAAAAGCCCCATGGCATTGGCATGTTTTTCTCAAACTTCCATTTACTTTTGGCTAATTATTATTAGCACAATTATTAGCAATACTTCCCCATTAGTGTATTCCATTTTTTAGATCTCTTCTTTTTGAAGCATGTTTGATTGTTTCTTCCTCAGTGTAGACCCTTTGTAACCATAATGAATTCCACTGAATTTCCCCTTATGTGTTTTAGACTCATTTCTCACTGTTTAGATTCCAGTCCCTGAATCTCAGAAAGCAAATTTCAGGTGCAATTAACGTTATTAATAAAGATATTGAACTGTACCAGGCCTCTGTGGAATCCATCACTGACAATGAGGAACCTTTAGACTTCAAGAATCAATTTTATCATAGCCATAGATTAATGAGTCCAGCCTGTTTAGATTTCATTTACCCTACTAATTTCCTACTGTGTCTTGTTCCTACCACTTCGTTAACAGCCTGTGTTAAGCATCTGATGCTTAATGAAAACTAAAACAAAACACCAAAGAACTTTTCATAACTGCACTTTTAAATCTGTTTCAAAATTCTCCCTAACATTAAGTTTCCACGTGTTATTAATTGTGAGTGATTGTGCTCCTAAACTTTGTAATACTGGTCTATGCTATTTTGCATTTACTCAAGAACAGTCTTCTTGGTTTCTATTCTTTATAGATTTTTCCTTTATTTAATTTATCTTCTGATCCTTAAAGATTGTCTGATGTGCCAAATTTATCTTTTATTCTTATTAACTTTATTCTGATGTGTAAAAGCTAAGATAAAACAAATAAAAAGTAATTTTGCAGCGAAAAGTGGGAACATCCTATTCTGAGAATACTTCTGTCTGTATTTTCACTGCTATTTTTAATTATTTGAAGGATTTATTATTTTTTTAAATGAAATTTTGTAACACAGAGATGTTCCTATTGGTAACAGTTTCATTTTGGCCACAACCTTGTTTTGCAAGAGGAAAATGTTTCACAAAGTCAAATCCAGTTGTTCCTTAAAAGAGCACAATTTTAGCACAGCTTTCGAGGCTTATTTGTCTCCTGCTTTGCCTTTCAACACTAGCTGCTTCTGCACCCTATTTATATAAAACTTAATATAGCTTTTGCACACAACATATATGGATATATAGCAGTAGAAGCATTCAAATCTAGGTACAGTTTGACTGAAAACCAATGTATCTGTTGTTTATTTATGCACTATAAAGATCTGTTTTAAAATGAAAGGATATAGGTGAACTGCTAGTAAGCAAAAGGATCTTATCAGGAGCTTGTAGGCCTGTCTCTTAATGGTTTTATTGTGAGCTGAGGATTGAAAATGCAGCACACAAAGTTATCTCAAAGTTATCTACCTGTTATGAGAATTTAAATAATTAATTTGGTCAAATTG
>NW_010184631.1:44863-45999 GCF_000695765.1 Mesitornis unicolor | reverse complement strand
CTGTCCAGATCTCGCTGGATGGCAGCACAGTTTCATTTGCAACAACTTGAAAGCACAGGACAAGACTTTTCAACAGTACAAAGTGGTGTCAGGGAAGGCTGTGGACTACTGCCAGCTGGATTTCTACCCTCCACACTCATTCCCACCTGCTTTAAGCACTGAATACCCAGTATCACCCTCCAAACATTTACCAAAGTGTATATATTCTTTTTAGGTTTGACAGCATGTGAGGTCTCGGAAGGCAGAGCCTTACTGCAGAGTGAATGGCTGCCGCGGTGCCAGCATGCGCCAGTTCCTGGAATGCTGCTGGAGCCGGCTCCAGGTCAGTTCGACCTCCCCAACAGAGGCTGGCTACTGCTGCCTGCCTACGGAAAGGAGAAAAGCTTCCTGGCAGTTTGTGGCAGGGCTGTCTGGTGGAGTATGGGCAGCCCTGCCAGTACACAAAAGATATAAATAGAAGCCACGCCGAAGGACGTATATTTATCCTTAAAAAAACCCAAATCATTACTATATGAAATATATATTCATTCCATGTGCATTACAGGCACGCTGTCCAAAATTCCACATAACTTTTCAAATTTAAAGAAGCTGGTCCCTGGAAAGCAGAGCTGATTAGGTCTGATATCCACATCACATTTGGATCATTTGTCTTCGCATTACTCCTCGCACAACAATGCTAGGTCCTCATTTCTTTTAAGCTACTGCCACAGGTCCCCAAGCCAGTCCCTTCCAGCCCTTCATTGGTTGTCAGTTTGCCCATCCTCACTATTTTATTTTTAATTAATTAGCCTAATAATACAGAAGCAGGAAGATGAAATTTCTTGCTTGGGTAATCTTTAGGACTTCTAGAAGAGATCACAGTGAGTCAGGCTGCAGCCCTCAACATTGTCCTTAAGTTAGCAGATTTTTGGACAGATCTTCATTCTCTCAGTGGGGCAACTTCTATTTTCCATTTTACAAGCCTCAAGTACAAGAAGAAGTTATGTGATGCTAAAACTAGAAAGGCTCAGTGGGGATTTTGAAGCCAAAAACCTATCAAGAATCAGAATAATGCAATCTCTCTTGTATAGGAAAAACCCAAGCTATCAATGCAGACAATATTATCAGGTCATAGGGAGAACCTTGTAAAAAAAACC
>NW_010184631.1:12729-44847 GCF_000695765.1 Mesitornis unicolor | reverse complement strand
GTCCTACTGCTCTCCAAATGCAAGTTGTGGAAACACAGATGACCTTTAAGTACATCAGCAAAAAGTTCACTTAAGTGAAATGAGGAAAGATTTTATCAATCAGAACTAACAAGACATCTCTCCTCAACCCAGGAAAAATAAGGATAGCCTTCTACATTGCTTCTTGCAACATTCCCTCTACGTCATGTTAAAACCATTTTAAGAAGTTCCAAGTAAAACTTGTATTAAAAAAACCAAAACAAACCCAAACAAACAACCTCCCACATATACAAGAGGCCTCATTGTGCAAAGATGTCATATAGGAATACTTAAAGACTCATGAAAGCTGCACAGTGGGATATTCAGTAAGTAGTATGGTCTTTGAAGCTCCAAGCACAAATCAAAGATGCCCTTCACCTTTGTTATCAAGTCTGCTAAGGAAAACATCACACTGAGACACAGGTGTGGTGAGTAGCCACCCAAGTATATCGTAAGATTATCAAACGTGGCTGTTTTCAAACTGCTCCGTAAGACACAGCTTATTATCCCAGCAATCTGATCCACGAATATAAACCTAGAATTGTCTGGAATTTTCATTTCCAAAGTGGCAAAATACTTCTGCTTCTTTCATATTTGTTAGCATTAAAAATAATGTACCAGGAAAAAAAAAAAGTCTCATAAAGCCATGCTTCTCTGGGCAGTTTTTGATAACCCTATGCAAAAATCTGGCAAGTAAAAGAATTACAGTTTTGGAGAACTATTTAGAAATTTGGAAAATTATCAATATTAGCATCACAGAGAAAATAATTTTGGCTAAATTATATACTGACAACAGCTGGTTCTACGAGCGACAGTTTTTTAGCCTTGTGCTATCTCTTTGTGCAAAATCTATACCTTTAAATCAAGAGAGAGCAAGAAATAGCTTGCTAGCGCTTGTGTCCTTTTCCAGTAAGGAAGGCAGGGATGTTCAAACTCTTTCAATTCCATCTACATGCCCACCCAGTGTGTCCCAGCCTTTAGAAAGGCCTAGCCAAGAGGCAATAGGGAGGCTCAGGGACTTTAAACAGCATTTTGTCCCTCTGAAAATGCCCTTTCATCCATTTCTACCTAACTTTGAGAAGAGTATAAGCTACATTAAAGGCAGAGTTTGGGTTTGAAGCTGGTTTTGTGTTGTTTTGGTTTGTGGTTTTGGGTTTTTTGGTTGGATTTTTATTTTTTATTTTTATTTTTATTTACTGGGTACATCCTGCAAAACCAAGGTTGGAGAAGCAGTAAAGCAGAGAAGATGACCTGGGTATACTTCCTGCCACCAGGCAACTCTAAGATTAGGACTAGCAGTACTAAAGACAACCTTCTCTAGCATCTTGTGGGAGTTTTGCACAAAAAAAAATGAGAACCATCATAGGCATAAGAAACCAGATGCTCCTTTTTTATTGTCCACTTGGCTAGAAGGGATGGCAACCTTCAGTTCTTTTCATAGAAAGGAAGCCTAATGTTGATGTAGTGCTTTGGCTTAGGTGTCTGAAACATTTTCAAGGCCTATGGTTATGAAGGTTTGCATGAATTGACATCTGTTGGATCCAAAGTGACAGATGCAACTATAAAGAAATTAAGTAGGCAAGTAACTCTGGAAGCAGAAATTGCTTCTGGAACAACAAATACTTTCTGCATTCACAACTGTACAGCAGTAAGATCCACAATGTAACTGCACTGTGCACATGCAAACAGTATTTCCTTTAAATTGTATAAAACCAGCAATGATTCATTCCCTGCTCATCTTCTCCACGTCAGGTATTATTTCATTCACCCTTATCATATTCCCCTTTATTAATTTCTTTCCAAGCTATAGAGACCTACTCTATTTAATTTCCCTTCATACAAAAAAATTATTCTTTTGCCATTCTTTTTATCTGTTCTCATTTTACATTCTTTTGGTGAGGAGATATGGGGGGATGGAGCAACATTTTCTTTATTTTCTATTCTCTTCCAAATTATTCCTAATGTTATTTACCTTTCTGATCCTACCAGTGGACTGCAAGCAGACACATTAAGGAGGCACCTGCATATTCTCAGTTGCTGGTACTAAACAAAGAAGTAAAGAAATCCAAAACACCAAGGCTTTGTTCAAACATTGAAATGCACAAGATGAAGGACGCCATCCATTCACCTTGTTCAGTTGCCCCTCCAGTAAGGAAGAATTGTATGTTTACATTTCACCTGCTTTATACAGTTGTGATTTAAATGGCTGAATCTCATTTTTCCCCCCAAACCATAATATATTTTCCAGGAGTACTCCAGCCCCACAAAGGATATGCAATTGCTGGAAATCCTTATGTACTTCTATGCACAAAGGATACAATTCTGATCTCACTATATAGGTGGACAAATCAGGAGTCATGCTGTCAAGGCCAATGAAGTCATAACTAAGTAACTGATATGAAGTGAAGCAAAACAAGCCTAAAAGGATGTTCCCAGAAATGCCACCAAGTCAAGAAAGAAGCCACCTGGAAATGGCATTACAAAACAAAGACTGAGCAACAGGCAAACGAATGCTAATTTACTTCAGGACAAGACTGAGTTGGAGATTCTGGAAATGAAATAACAGAAGCTAGGAACATCTTGGCAGAGACATGAGCAACAAGATACTCTCCGATCCAGGGGTTTGGCTGCATCCCAGTAAGGGCTTGGAACTTGCTTGTACTGTCAAAACCATCAGTTAAATACAACCCAGCTGGGAAAGTCACCTTAAAGTTTAAAAGGCTTTTCCCAATGCTCTGCTGAAACAGGAGGCAGGGCACAACATGTCTAAAGAGCAGGGGTTAAGCCTTTCAAAAGTTAAAGTGATAAACTTTGGCCTCTATTGTACAAACAATCCCCTAGCTCTGCAATAATCTGACTTCTGGATGGCTGAGCATAAAATCGTTCTGAATTGCTTCCAGAGACTTATGGGAAGTTGCTGCAGTTTTACGTTAATGACATTTTGCACTGTTGACCAGCCATTTTCTTAAGGTTTGAGATCTGTCTTTTCAGAACTGGGGAAAGGGAAAAGAGAAAAAAGAAAAAGAAAAAGTGAAAACAGAAAAAGGCTGAGAGTAATCACTAGAAAACATAGCACAGAATAACTGGGTAGGATCTGCCTTGCTTAAATTCATCTAAATTTTATCAGTATAAGAAGAGGCTCAAACCGACTGCTGTTTTGGCTGACTTTTAGCCTTTGCAACAGTAACTGTTCCTTGGTTGTTGCAGTTACATGCAGTCACTCCTCCTGCTTTGACGGTACTTATGTCTCTACCTGATGACTGCTGAGCTTACACCTGAGGTCTTTACTCAGGTACAAAAGAGAAGTCCTTCCTTGCAATTACACTTGAATCTATCTGAATCCAGGTACCCCTCTTCTGCCTTCTCCAGCATGAACACTTTCCACAAGCCCAGCTCTCGCCGTGGTGGATCACAAGACACAGCAAACTTCAGTTCCATGTTCAGAACAAATAAATCCAACTCAGAATTTATTTACTTCATCAAAGCAAGAAATAAAGTTGTTTTCATTACTGCGATTTCGAAATCCCTTCACAAAAGAGCCCTATAGTAAGAACTGCATAAATACAATTCTCTTGCTCAAATTTCAAGGCAGTATTTTGGGTTGGATTTTTTGTTTTATTTTTATAAAACTCACCCAACCTGGACCAGCAAGAGCAATGGTGCCCTGTTTTACTGATATTTTAAATCTTTCTCAAGGAAGTTCTGAATAAATTCAAGCCTCATTTCTTATCTTCTTTCTGGCAGGGAATAAAGTTACAGCACAAGTTGTTGGCAGTTCGGGAGCAGAGACATCAATAAATGCAGACAGCCTAGTGACTACCACTATCTTACAAGCATATGATAATGAAAAAGGCTTACTTGAACCCATCCTCTGGAGTATTTGACTTTTCAGGTCACCTGCTTGTCATGGTGATGAAACTACTGCTCCTAGGATCAGAAAGTGAACACTAGGGGGTCTTAAAATTAAAGAAAAAAGTGCGATGAAGTTTCGCTAAAGGACAAGTCCTCAGTTTTCAAGGATATACCCAAATGCTCAGGCAAAGCCATCGAACGAGCAGAGATTAGGTTTCAACATAACCACTCAAAACCTGGCCCTAAGCAGAGCATTTCTTCCCCTCTTGGATCATGCTGGTTTTAGGACATGCTGTTCATATTGGCAACTGTAAAGGGGTTGTGTCATACCTGGCACAGATAAAGCCATAGGCAAATAGTCAAGGCCATGTGAGAAGAGAGAGAAGGCGGCGCAGGGAGTCAAGCATGTCAGAATGTGCCCTATGGGCATACTCACTGAGGAACTACATTACAAAATATTTTCAGTTGGTACTGTAGCTTAACCAAAAATTATGAAATTCAGTGTAATTCACGAGCAAATACCCCAAAGCTGTTTTTATCATACAATATTCAAAAAGGCATATTAAGAATATGGTAAAATTACATATCATACCAACTACCTTCTATCAATAAAGATTTCAAGATACCTGTGATCAAAAGTGACTTTTCACTTTGATGGTTCACATTATTATGACATCTGGCTGGAATGGGTAGAGTTAAATGTCCATCGCTATTTTCATTAAAGACTATTTTATGCCTCAGTTGCTCAAAAAACTGATTTGACTTTAAAACTAGACTTGGCAGGCAAATGCTGTAGCCAAACATGCGGGTTAATAGATTTGTCAAAGCAAAAAAGATCTAACAAATGAAAAAAAAGAAAAAAAAGAAAATTGAGAAAAGCTCACAAGAATGGCTGATATGAAACCGATCCACAAAGCTCACATTTAATCCGGCTATGACTTATTTAGAGAGATACAAACTGGTATTTATTAACCAGTTTTTACTGTCTCACTTGTACATTATCCACCAGTAACACACTGTTTTTCTTTAAAACAATAAACATCCAGGTAGGTCTAGAAATCAGCATTCTTGTTCATGTAATTGTCACGGGTAATCATCACGTCCTTCAAACATCACATCCACAGGCTTTGGGATCATGACGCTTTAGCTCCCTAAATCTTCAACTGCAGCCCAAAGCACTTTAAAGACTTAAAACCTTGTGTCAAGCGTGGCCACTGAAACAGCTGTGGAGCACAGCCTCACACTGCTTAGGTAGCTGTAAGAAAGGGTGTGGAGAAACCTTCCCTACAGGAAGGTATGTATAGCCCCTCCAACACATAAATCCCCTTCTAGTTGCAGGGGAACACTGCAAGCCCAGCGGCTTGGAGAAACTGAGATCAATGGCAAGTTGTTGAGAGGGAGGTAACGCCTGTGCAGCATCCTAGAGGGGAACACTTGCAGATCCCTGTCTGAGCAAGACTCGGTAGGACCTGTTGCTTTAGGACAACTTAATTTGACACCTCAGCCATAAAGCTGAGAGCAGGAACCCTTCACACCAACAATGCCCACTTCCATGTTCCTTCCACAAAGACAGCTGGAGAAGGCAACTCCATTCATGAATAAAATAAAATGGGATTTCTTTTCTCCATCTCCAGATTATACCGAAATCAATACCACTTAGACCGAGTGGATGCCCAGAAAGGGACAGAGGTGCTTACAAGTCTGGGAGCACCTGTACTTGCAACTCTAATTATTCAGGAGTTCCTCTCCATATCACCATTCCTGGTATCATGGGGCTCCTTTTCCACCTGCAAGCAGAGGTAAGGATCTAACCTTGTAATCCCTTAGATCAAAGAGGCACAGACTGCAAAGAAAAGCATTTGGCCTGTTCCTTCTAATGATGACCTGAAGCATAATCATTAGCCAGTGACACATGGATCTGCCAGGAGAGCTGCACTAAATATCAGTAAGCTATTTTAGCACAATTGCTCACAGCAGCTAAAAACACGGATGGGATACAACTGTTACACCAGTGACAAAATGCTAGTTGATTTCACTGGAGTCATGAGAAAGTCAGCATTAGCTGAAGAGGCCACAAGAACGGAAGTTTAGAAGAACAGAGGAAAACAGAGGGATTTATATCCATCCATCCATCCATCCCAGAACTATGGTTTCTGGGAAACTAAGCTGCAAGCACACGGAATGATCAATCGTGTTTCCCTGAGAAGGGGAAGATGCAGTCAACAGAAACTGTCAAAGTGATTCCCAACAAAATCTTTCATATCCATCTTGATTTCAGGGAATTTTATGAATGTTTTGAAAGTTAATATTTTTGAGGTACATTAAAAGAAATCAAGTAAAAAACCTGATTGTCAATATAAATATTTAATCAGTAAAGTTCAGCCACAGTGTGTAATAGGGGAAAAAGTGAAACTAGACAGTAACTATCCAAAGTCCCACCAGATGCCTGAACTTTAATTCTTAATTGTAAGCTTTCCTTCCAAAGGCAGAGAATAGAAATCCATCTTGGAGATGCACAGAGCCTTTTGAAATCATGCAGAACATTTAACTGCATGACAAGCAGTAATAGGAGTTACCAAGATGTATTCCAGCACCTCTACTTTCAAAATATATCACTTAACCTAGCTGAACCCACAATCTTTTTGTTGTTGTTGTTGAATTCCCAGCAAATTGAAATGAGGCTTAAAAAAAAATTATTACACAGCATAATGTACAGAGACACGATTTTGGTGCACTACCATCTTGTGGACTATCTCGGAAAAACAAGACATACAACCAATTCACAGTCAGAGTATTTACTGATCTGTGAAAAGACCCCTAAAATTGCATTGGAGGAATATTACATAGGATCAGGAATGGTTCTTTAGTTTCTTATGGCTTGGCAGGTTGCATCAAACCTCTTTTTGACAGTTCAGAACCAGTTCAGGTTGGGATGTCACCAGCCTGTCCTGGGAAAAAGCTCTCACCAGAACTGCAAGAGAATAGAGAGCAGCTGTAGAAGATCCATGAGGCACTGTGCTGGCTCCAGCTCCACTGCTGAGCAACTCCAGGCTTTCACCTGCGCACCTGTGGGTTTCCCTGTAGGTGCAGCTGCACCTCCTGGCCTGAACCGCAAAACCATTGCCTGGCACTCAGCGCCAGTACTGGGGATTTGCTCAGGTTGGTTAAGTTAGCAATGCTTTACAACACATTTTCATGTACATATATGTGAATGTATACACATGTGAATGTAAATATCTAATATCTGTGAAAATGCATTTAAAGACTTCTTAAAATGTGTGTGTATATACCAATATTGATTTTGAATACTGAATATGTTTGTGTATGTACATACATATAAATCGTATATATTTGAAATACAGTGGACTGTCTCTATCACTTCTGCAACTCATGATTGCAGGTGTTATTGGTTCCTCTTCACAGTATAGTTAAACCTCCATGATGAAACATCCTCCTGCATCTCTCTTATAAGTAACCAGAAATATGCTAAAGATTTCAAACTGTGGCGAATGACACGGTCTTTGATTTCAACTTAGGATAATGAAATAAGTATATAAAGAACAAACCCACATCAGACTTGTAGATCACTGTCTGGTTATATTCAAGTTTTCCTGTTATTAGTGAATCGAATGACTTTTTTTAAAATGCTAAGAACATTAAATACCTAATCATTGACATGATTTGCACATGGACAGCATATTTAAAAATGCATTATCAAGCCAAAGTCTGGTAGTATTTCTGTAACATCCGTAATATTGTTAAAAATATAGCAGCATAAAGAATGCAATTACTTGTACTACTTTCATTCAACTGCTATGTACAATTACTTGGTAGTACTTGAAAAGTACTTTGCAAGAATACAGAATTAAACCAGACATTTCAGTCTCTAGCTACAAAAGATTAATTGCCAGTAAAATCTAAAGATTTCACAGCAGCGATGCCAACTAAGAAGAGGGCAACTGTCAAAGCTCTTCAGGAATGCAGTGATTCAGCACAGCTCCTCTTTGGCCTCTGCTGCCCAGCCCTCAGTAGAGCCGTGGATGGTGAGGGCTCTGGAGAACAAGCCTTATGAGGAGCGGCTGAGGGAACTGGGCTTGTTTAGCCTGGAGAAGAGAAGGCTGAGGGGAGACCTCATCACCACCTACAACTGCCTCAAGGGAGGTTGTGGAGAGGTGGGTGCTGGGCTCTTCTCCCAGGTGATGGGGGACAGAACAAGGGGAAACAGCACCAAGCTGTGCCAAGGGAGGTTCAGGTTAGAGATAAGGAGGAAGTTCTTTACTGAGAGGGTCGTCAGAAGCTGGAACAGGCTGCCCAGGGAGGTGGTGGAGTCACCATCCCTGGCTGTATTTAAAGAGCGGGTAGACGAGGTACTTAAGGATATGGTTTAGGGGGTAGACAGGAACGGTTGGACATGATGATCTCAGAGGTCTTTTCCAACCGAGCGATTCTGTGATTCTGTGATCGGGCACAAGGCTACAAGGATCTCATTGCTACAGAAAAGACACAGCTTACATTTGCTATTGATTTCACTGAGTCTGCCTCTTAACAAAGCAAGGGCTGAGGCAGACTAATCAATACATATAAAATAAAGGCCAAACACATTCACACTGTTTTCTTAAAAACTGGCTACATCCCTTTCTGCTGAAGGTTAAACCATGCTTCCTTGTGGTTCATCTCTAATCATCCAGCACCCCTTGCAAGACCACCATTCAGGCTCACTTCTGATTACTCACATTAAGATGCAAACAAGTTGTTGCAGGACTAGATGCATTTTGCTGAATGGCACCAGTTGGCTCCTTCTGACCAAGACTAAATCTCAGATCAGAGCCCCCACCTGCAAGGCACAGCTGGCCCAATGTTCCACCTAAACTGGCCACAGCCACTGCCAACAACCTGCTCCCCACACAGCAGCCCTAACCTAGTCTCACATCTAGGGATGTAACAGAGGCAACTGCATTTCCTTCCCCAGTGTCAAGCTGATATCCTAATTCTTAATCTTTCTGCGATGATGCCCAAATCCAAAACTTTCTTACTATTCCAAGTATCACCGTTCAGTCCCTTAGCAATTTGTGAGAAATATTCTCCTGTTTTCCTCTCACCTTGCTACCACCCTTCTCTTTCCCCCAAATCTCATTTCAAAGTAAGGGGAGATACTGAGCTTGAAAACGAGCAAAGCTTTCAAGCTCTCTCCCTGTATAACTTATTTTAATCAATCAAGTATAACAGAACTTTTGTTGCCAATTTTATAAAGCTGGTGACCATATGTTAACCTGTAGCTCTAGGAACATCCAGAATTGGTGTATGTACTGTAGATTCACAAAAAAAACCCAAACCCAAAGCACTGTCCTTCAACACCATGTCACCCGTTGGAGTAGCAGCACGGTTTCCTGGAGCTATCAGACACCTTGAGCCACAAGGAATCATTTCAAGCAGAGCAAATTCCGATTAAGAGTCTCTGAACAGAAATGGCTTGGGGGGAGGTGCAAGACCATCCATTATAGTTAGTATAAATCCACATAGTTTTCCTAGAGTTGCACACTTTCAGACTTTCTAAAAAAGAAAATCGTGAATAGCATAAATTTAGTAACAAAGAAACAAGCACTACTTAAACAGACTTGAAGCTTACAGGAAAAAAAGTCAAAATGTTTATAGAGGAGCATGATACTGCATCAACGTAATGTGGTTGGTGTCTGTGTATTCCCAAAAATAACAAAACTAAAAATTTTATTTCAGAGTAAAATGCAATTTTTCCCAAAATGACATTTAGATTGCATTGTAGAAATGTTTCTCAATGCCAACACAGGAATTAAAACCATATCTGGCAGCCCTTCTTCTAAGATTATCCTATGTAACAGGCCATCTGACAAGTCCTATAAAAGATAAGCATTCACAAGGGTCACCACGTGTTGCTGATGTACTGCTACATACGATATTTAAGGAGTCACCATTTGTTATTAAGGCTATGAATGCTAACACACAAACGTGGCTTTCTACTTTTAGTGATGTGCTGAACAGTAGTTAGTGTTAAAGATCAGAATGAAATCACTGATCAAAAACTTAGCACCACCTTACTGATTTTCACTTTATTTGCAGGAAAAAACAGCAACAGCTTGAAATATAAACATCACCATAAAAACCAATTCTGAATGAAGTTAGAAAATGCTTCAGTTATTTAATTATATTTTGGAAGAGGAAACTTTTAAGAAAACTTGTGGTATTGATACTGGTGAGAGGAAAAACACAGCCTGACTCCTAAACCTTACCCAAGCCAAAATCCACCAATCTACCCATTAATGAACAAGTGTCTACAGCACTTACAGATAGACACCAGAAAAGATAAACCTGCTCTCCAGACTGAAAATCAGACGTGAAGAAAATGAAAGCAGCCTGACTAATCTAGTCAGCCTGGTTTTCATCCAATCTGAGATGAAATTACACTTGTTGGCAAGTTTATACCCAACCCAAATCGGAAGATAGAGCTGGGTGTTAGCAGCGGAAGAGAAATGCTAGGCAGCCCATGGGAGCTTTCACTGTTACCGGATGTCCTGGACCTGTTTTTGAATCAAGGCAGCAGGACAAGCCGATTTCAAAGCATTGGGTTGCTCTTGCCTGTGTTTACAGCACTACCACCTGAGAGCACTTCATGGTGCTTCATAAAAAAACCAGTTTTACAGGCATTTCTTTCTATCACATATGTGGGCGGCTACAATATACCCTCTTTGAAAAGTAATTCTTCACAGCTTACTGCTTAATGCAGAAGTAACAACACATTTGCTTACCTGAAACAGTTTCTGAATTGATAAAACTGAAGTTTGATTAGGGGCACCCTGAACAACCCATTACATGAGAGCTACTGCAATGACTGTGATGGCTTATCCCACGAGAAACCGTGCCACAAACAGCACCAAACGCCAGAGCGCCCATGTATGAGAAGCCCTTTTTCATTGCTTGTGTAGACACATGTGCATGCAGCCACTAAATGTGATCTAGCTGTATTTAGAGATGTCGGGAAATGCCAGCAGAATTTAAATTTATATCTAAGGAGAAAATGACATATAAATTTTAATTTGGGATTTGAACCAGGCTCTTGATTTGATTTCAGATTTTCACACTGTTCTGCTGAGCTCTGTTAATGGAAATGCCCTTGAAGAAGAGAAACAATTAACTAAAGTAGAATAGATTCATCCCAGTAGCCACTCTAATTCCTTCTATACTAACAGCTACTGTAACATGGCACATAATGCAGGCAGCCTTTTAATTTTCTTAACAAGAAGATGCTTCAGAGAAGAAAGAAAGTAGTTTTTTCTATTAAAACTTCGATTTTTGAAAAAACTTTGTTGTTTTTCTTATTTTTAAGTGAAAAGTATTTTCTCTGATGAACTTTACCATCTGCACCTTTCTGCCTTTTGCAAAATGTTATGATTGATGAATCAGTCTGATCTTTTAAATATTTGTTTTAAAAAGATTTTTTTAATTCCCTGTATTTTAAATAAAGACAAATTAAATTGGAAGCAGGATCTTCCACCCCAAAGTTTACATTAAGTATTACCTAAAGATACTTACAGCAATGAAAATTTTCAATAACAAAAATCCACACATGTATCATTTATCAATCTATACTCAATGTGGAGTATCAGTATTACGAGCTCCGGAGCACAGAAATTTTTAACCATTAACCACAGGCAAATGGTTCAAAACGATTCAACAGTTTTCAAAGAGCTGAGCTCCTATGGTGTTCTGACAAACTTTCAAACAAAATGGTTGAGGTTTATATATAAATAATTCATAGAGTCATAGACCTCTAAGATCAAGTCCAACCGTCTACTCACCACCATGCCCATTAAACCATGTCCTGCAGTGCCACATCTACATGTGTTTTGAACCCCTCCAGGGATGGTGACTCCACCACCTCCCTGGGCAGCCTGTTCCAGTGCTTGACCACTCCTTCAGTAAAGACATTTTTCCCAATATCCAATCTAAACCTCCCCTGGTGCAAAACTGATGCATATTTGTAATGGTTTCCTTTTAGAAACATCTTTAAAACATACTTTTGAGGGATTTAATACTTGGACATGGAGGAATTTTAATCATGAATATATCACAGTATCAACATTTGATTACAGACATCCTATAATAATATATTTCCATATTTTTTATGCAATATCTGTCTTCAGAGAGAAAAAAATAATTGTTGGCTAGCTCAGGCAGCAGTAACATAATACCCAAAAAAAAGAAATGTGCTTGTTAGTAGACAGCAAAAACCAATAAAGGAAATAAGTCTCATGTGAAAATTTCAATACCTTTTAAAACTATTTTTATGAGATATTATCTCACTGTCAAAAAATACAAAATGTTCCACTGTTGATGAATGTCTACCTCAAAGCTCACACAATTAATAATTAGGAAAATCTCCCCAGGAAGTACATATGGCAAGCACATCCTGACATCTGACAATGATTCCAGCCAACACAACACAGCCTTGCTCCCTGATGAAATCCTCTCTCCACTTGAAGGATATCAGCTCTCAGATGCGAAGAGAGAGGAACGGTCGCCAGAGGGAACCAGCAAAGATGAGTAGGGAAGGCAGGAAGCAGGAGCGATGAATCAGCAGATGACAAGCAAAGCAGTATCAATGCACTGTCAGTGTGCTGCAAGAAAGGTAGTGTTTCCAAGAAAAATCAAGATGGTTTAAGGAGCTATAAGAAAGAAGAGTCTGGCTAAAGCCTACGTTCTAACTAAGCACCTAAAACCAAAATATTGGCTGAATCAAAGCTGTTTTAAACGGAGTCACCAATAATGTTTTATTCTGCTTTTTATTTAGTTGTGTCTTTTAACAATACTCTTACATCTCAACAGATGCATTTTCAATCTTCACCTGTAAGCCCTAATAGCAACTGCATTTAATTCATTACTGACTTCTTATGAGTATTCTGGTGAAAATGTCATTACAGTAGCACTGTAGCAGCAAGAACGCAGATAGCAGAAGTTCAGAGAGGAAGCTGTGCACTTCTAATGCATGCAAATAACTCAAACATGGCTTGTCCCTACAGGAAGAATCAGTCTTGCTTATAGCACACTTGACACACTGTCACATTGCAGCATTCAAACACACAGGGTTTTATTAACAATATTCCTAACAAGAGGTAAGTTCTTTTTAGCAATAACCAAAAGCATGACATGACACATTGACAAATAATGTGACAGCTCCTCTCTAATCAAATGTGCTCAACACAAATAGCGATTCACTACGTCTGACACTCAGTGACAGGCTAAGAAGTCCTTAACAGCAAAGGCAATGCTCGAAGAATCCCATCGATACAGTTAAAAAAAACAACAAATGCTCTATTTCCATCAAAGCTTGCCTGCTCCATAACATGAAATCTTTATTTCTTTCATGCCACACCACAGTTCAAAGGCTGCCTTGATCCTCTGGTACACAAGCAATCTGTCACTAGAGGGCGCAGTTGCCCTGTTTCTTAAACCCAAAACAATAAAATGCTACTATATGACTAAGCTCTTTCAATGATTTTGTTGAGCCACATATGTAATGCATTTTTAACTTACATCCAGAGGAATTATTTTCATTCAGACTCTCCAAATAACAAAACTGGGAGACAACATCCATTCTCTACAGCAAGGGAGACTACCTTGGTTTAAGTTCAAACTGATTTTAAATAATTGCTAAAGCAAAGGTCCTACTCCAAGATTCACCAAATTAGCCAGGCTCAATCATTAGATTATTGCTGTTTGCATGCTTGTTTTTACAGCAGTTCTATGACTTTATTTCTCTTCATTACTGCCACTGTTTTCTCTTGAAAAAGATGTGATGTTTTAACAATAGCATGGCTTTGGCCCCAGATCTGAACACTACCTCTGCTGAAGTGAACATCAGAGCCCGTAGTAAAGATAGACATCTGTACAGAATTAAAGACAGATAGCAGCAGCTTACCTGCTCATTTCTCAGCCTGGAAAACCAAACAGGTAAGTTCTTTATCAGGACAGAACTGCAATTGATTTGAGAATCAAACTACTGACAAGTTTGGGGTGGTGGCAGCAGCAGGAACACAGGAGGGGAAGGTTGCTCCCCAGGCAGTGGGAGGTTGTGGATTCCCCAGCAGCTTTGTGCCAGGGTTTGTAAACAGCACTCTCAAACTTGTGTTCTGAGAGAAGGCGGGAGCTTCCACATCCTTGCACAAAAGGAAAAGGAGGAGGGAAACTTCTGCTAGCATCTCCATCAGATGAAGGTCTGTCTGGAATAGCAGCCCCAGGGCAGGGAGAGGCACCAGGTCACACAGCAGGTAGGCAGAGACACATCCCATCCGAAGCTAAGGAACAGGTTAAAGTGGTCATGCACACACAGTATTTTCATCAGTCTTTCAGAGGAGCTATATTGACAGAACTAATACAGGGGCAACACTGTTCAGTGCGATTACAAAATAGCACGCAGGGTATCGATGCAACCTCCTCGCTATCTGCATACCAGGCAGCCACACCACCATTCAGACAATGGTGCATGTAACAGATGAAAGTGAACGCTTTAGATGCTCAGCTTTAGAAATACTCTTCTTTTATAATGAGATGTTGTCAAATTAACATCAGTAAAACTGACCGCAATATTTTATAAAACACAACTTCATTTTCTCTGCTTCTCAAAAAGATTAATTGGGAAGGTCTAGATTCTTATTTGCCACAGAATACTATAGCAAACTGTAGTTGATACATTACTATTCAGTTATTTCTCTATAATTTTAATGGAAAATCTCTCAATTCTTTTGTAAAGCCATCCACAAGAGTCGAGTCAAAATTGCCTCTTTCAAAATACATGCGTTTTTCTTACCAATACATTCGAAACTCTTCTCTGAAAATCGAAAAACTATTCCCAGCAGCCATCTACAATTAATATGTCCAGGAAGCTCTTACAGCATCTAAACCTACAACTGATTTTATCTATTTGACAGGCAGGGGCTTTTTTCACCCTCATCTCTGCCAACTAATCTGCAGATTAACAGAAATCGGGCAGACCTTCCACTAAAGACAGTTCAGTCCCTGTCCATCAGATCTATTTAGTAACATCCAAATTATTTTCCATGCAAGTTAAAGACAGATAGGGGTGTGCATGCCAGCACCATAACACACAGCTGAGGAAGAGCACAGGGCTTTCCTACCGACATCCTCAAGGCAAACCATGAGGGCTACTATGGAGCTACTGACCTGAGAAAGACAAGGCCTGGTTTAGGATTAGGATTAGGGTTTGTCTTATGAGAATAAGAAACATGAGATGTACAATGAGAGGGGCTTGGGAGCAGTCAAACATCAGCATGGGCTATGACTGACATTCTTCCAAAAGCCTGGGGTGATCAGTGTCTTATGGTCAAGGGTAAGGCAAGGCAGCTTTTACTGTGGGGAGAGCAAGGCCCACATCCACCAGAAATTTATAACTGTTTGCATCAGAGTCTCATTTCCCTCCCGTGCTAAGCGTGGAGAGTGCAGTACTGCTGCTAGGATGCACATGTTGCCTACTGAAGCATATGAACTAAATCCAGCTACCTTACTTACGCTGCTGGGAAGGAGAGTGAGTACTTGAGCAGCCTGAACAGCAGCCCAAGTCTAGAAATGAGGGAAAACTCCCAGCTACAAGCCCTGGCAAACTCAGCAGCAAACTAGCATGTGGTACTTCTAGTAGACCCACAACACAGACACTGCAAAAGCAGTGGGGGATCCGAAATGTAAAAGTCTGTGAGATGTAAGTACTTCTGAAAATTTTAATCCCCAGAATCTTTTCTGTATTCAACAAGACTTACACAAAACCAACTAGAAGACATTACTGTGGCCTTTCAATACTTAAAGTGGGCTTAGAAGATGGGGACAGACTTTTTAGTAGGGCCTGTTGTGGTAGGACAAAGGGGAGCATTTTTAAACTAAAAGAAAATAGATTTAGACTAGATATAAAGAAGAAATTTTTTACTATGATGGTGGTGAGACACTGAAACAGGTTATCCAAAGAGGTGGTAGATGCTCCATCCCAGAAACATTCAAAGTCAGGTTGGATGGGGCTCTGAACAACCTGATCTAGTTGAAGATGTTTCTGCTCATTGCAGGGGCTTGGACTGGATGATCTTTAAGGTCCCTTCCAACCCAAACCATTCTATGACTCTGCGATAACACACTTGTCAAAAAGTAAGAGAGCTCCTAAGAACACAACCTATACAGAGGCAGTACCCAAAGGGTGCAACACAGATCCGGGGAGCAAGGATGAAGGAGGAAGATGCTTGGTTTTTTAGGGGAGGAAAGGGAAAGAAAAAACAGACTAAGCCATAATTTCCATTCAAAGTACACTCCCCAAATCTAAAAGCTGAGTATAGGCTGTGGGCTTCTTTCAGATAGAAGATCCAATCCATTTTTATGATGGCAGGTAAAATGCAAGTAATTTTTTTGGTTGGTTGTTCTTTGATGTGGTTAACATTTATTGTAACAGTTCAGCTTGTGAGCCTGCCAGACTGCTGCACTCAGTCATGCCACTTTCCACCATTCATTCAGTTAAGTGTTTTGAGATATACTTACAGTGTACCAAGCCCTACCTGAAGGCATGAGAAGCTGTTAAGAGGATCCATCAGATAGCTACAATAAACAGCAATATTCAGTGTGTTTGGTTTGAACTACATTTAAAAAGAGAAACTTTCACTGTTACTCCTATATAGAATAAGAATTAGCTAAAAGAGCAACTAACACTTTGAGAAGAAAAAAGATAGGGAAGAAAAACTAACCTCCATCTTATTGTCATATACACACACACACATATATATACATATACAAATATACACACACATATATATAGAAAATACCCAGTAAACTCAAAAGAAAAATTGATGGCAATATGTCAGGTGAGAATGTTTCTAAAGCTCCGTGCAAGTTATTCATATCTAGTATTATAGTTGTCAATTTTAGCAATCTGTCTCCTTTCAGCAGCATTTAATAGTTAATGTAGTCTATAAAACTGTTCAGACAAGAGGTTGTTAATAACTGAGGAAACTGGCAAGCCACTGAGATGACATGACAAGCCTCACTAACCCGTAAACACTTTGCTATTAAGGCATACCCATCAGGTGTGGGCGTGTTTTTTTCAGAAATGTCACTGGATTTTGATGAAACAGCTATTGAGAAAAGCACCTGGCAATGCAAAAAGAGAACCCGATTAATGGGCTTTGTATCTTTATGTTTTTTTAACTTGTCCCAGATATGAATATTTGTTTGAATGTTATAAGTATGTAGTAATCTAGGCTTGCAAATCATATTTGAATTTTTAAAAAAATATTAAAAGGGAAGCTACAAAATCCACTATCAGTGCTTATGTCTGGAAAGCCTATCAGAATTGCCTTTTTAAAAAAAAAAGTTATAAAGACACCTTTTAAATTTACATCAGAAAAGAGAGAAAGTGAACTGAGAAAAATCTGGAAGCCAGTTCTAGAAATCGGCATCGATGAAAATGGCTATTTTTATCATGTTCAACTTCATTTAGTATTTCTTCCTACAAAGCGGTAGAGATGAAAGCAGCTGATCAATATCGCAGATAAACAAGCAATAAGGAATAATCAGCATTTGAGTGAGCACAGCTAAAAGAAATGGTGAGAAAACAAGAAAAACAGTAGACTGAAATATGGAAAACATTGTTAGTTAAATATAAATATTGTCAAGAGTTGTTAAGAAGCAAGACAGAAATGATTCATCTACCAAAAAAATGCAGAAAGACAGTTTCTACTGCTTTATTTTCTTTCTAAAGGCAGGCTATGCTGCAAAGAAAGCTTTCTCTTTTTATTAAAGCATCAGAGAGGAAAGCTGAGCGCAATCATCAGATTCACAAGATGCTAGTGACATGGTTTCTGCCTTCTGAAGACTGCCATAAGGGCTGCTCCCCGGGCTCCTTGGCTTTGCTGCAGTGTTGGAGCCAAATGTTTGAGGGGGCAGGTGGTGAGAGGAATTAACACCAGCTTCATTCAAGAGCAAAGTCTATTCATGTGCCTTCCAAGCAGCACCCTCAGTGAACAAGGATCTAAGCCACAAGCATAACTGAAAGACTAAGCATTTAAACTTTTTAAGGTTATATCTTTATAATTAAAGTGTTCCCCTTACATAAAACAAAGCATTTGATTAAAAACAATAAAACTGTCTTATTTGATGTGCTGTTCCCAAAGTATGCCATGGCAAGCACAATCAAACATTGAAAGCAGAAATCCCCAGGAAAACAAGAGAGGAACATGCATAAATCAGCGACAATATAGGAGATAGCTTAGATACCCAAGATAGCTTAGAGAACATGAGAAATAACACAGAAAGGGCTGCAAAAATCCAGGGGGAGGGGAATCATTTCTACAACCACAAGCAATGCAATAGTTGCACAACGTTTTTAGAACCTTTAACTACAAATGACAGAAAGAGGCTGATAACCCATCTTCACATTCATTTTGGTGAATTGTCACAAATGTTGCCTCTTGATATTTATATCCATAAATATGTTCAACTTTATATGGAGCAGGATTAAAACAAAATCGTCACTTCACACTCCTGACTCTCAAGAAAGGCATTACAAGCTTACAATAGCAACTAGAAGATGTTTCGGCGATCCTCAATAGATTAAGCATCTGAAACCCTACAGTCAGAGTTTACACAGAAATCTATTCTGAACTTATTTACAAGAAAAGCGAGGGGGAGGAGTGCGCGTGGCACCTAAGGGCAACTCGTAAACAGCAGAAAGATGCAGCTTAATTTGTTCATTCCTTTCCAAACCAAAAGGTCACAGGCTAAGCTGAGAAAAGGAAAAAAAGCTACAAAATGGATGATTGAATGCAATCACAGGCTTTGACTTTCCTTTTAGGACTTAAAATTGAAGATCTAGATGTCTATCCCCCATCTCTGTTGGCAAAACAGGCTGTGTTACCGTTCATTGCATTAAAATGGTGAGAAACTGTGGAAATACTGCAAAAAAAGAAAACAGAAGAATCAAAAATGTGTGTCCATTTCTAAAAAGACTTTCTCTGCAAGTAGCTCAAAACAAAATAAGCATGTTTAAAGCCTATTGCTTTGTTCGACTTGGGGGTTGTGAGGCTGGAACACTGAAGGAAAAAAAAAGAACAGAACTTTTAAAAGCATGTTGGTTATCTAAAGCATTACATGACTATTTTATGGACTGTGATGAACAGGTCAAGTCTACATGCTGATCATGGAAAAGTTTTTATTTTGGACAATAAGGGTCAGTACGTTTGAAAAATAAAAATCCTTGTAAGAACAGTAGATTTAATCCCTCAGCAATATCTCTTTCCTCAGGAAAAAAAAACCAACAAAACAAAACACTAATATTTATAACAGCACAATCAACTGCAAAATAAACTATTCAGACTAAAAAACAGGACTGCCATTATCTAGGAAAACTTCAGCACTCCTACACCAGTATTTTTTCTTGTTTCTGTGAACTGTTTATTAACTTCAGCTACAGGTAGTCAGGCACAACAGCTACAGGCACTTCACTGGTACAGAGCATGGATACAGGCTGCACAAGAGACCCGAGTTGTTGTGCACAGATTTTCTTAAAATGATGTTATCACTCTTCACCTCTGGCCAGCATCAGTCATTCCAATTGCTAACAGGTTTCTGCATGCTGATATTCTTGTTTCTTTTTTTCCAATAACAGTCACACAGAACTTTCCTTCAGTAATATTGGAAAATCATATTCTTTTTGAGAAATAATATGATTGCTACACAAAGCACAGATATCAGACTGCGTGCAGCAAAAATCCCTGTCGTTGATATTCTCACCAGAAAGCAGTAGCTGCAGGGTCTGAAATGGCTGCCAGACTTGCTGATGTCTGGACAGGAACAAAGCATAATATAAATCAGTGACTGCATGAAAAACAGTTTGACAAGTGAAATAAGTCTGACAGTCATTCTGGGATAATGTGACATTGGAAGGAGAACAGCATCCATGCTTATCAGCTGGCTGTTTTAACCCAAAGGATGTCGGGACCATATTTGCGTGCACTCTAATAGCCAGTCTTCCAGTAGGCTGGGTAACAGCCATTTGGTTTTACAAATTTACCAAACTGTGGTGTTGGAACACCAAAATCTACTTTGACATAATACACAATATCGTTCATACCGTTCTGCTTCTGAACTTTTACGAACACTGGTTTATGCCGGTTTTTGTGTGAGCGACTGCACGAGAAATGCAGGAATCCAACAGAGTTCTGCATAATCAATCACAAGTATTCCAGGTGCACACTCGCTGGTGTATTTGTTTTCTTATTTTTCTGCTTGCCTATGTAGAGGGGACTCCTTGACCCAGCTGGAATACTTTCTGCTGCTCACATGTTGAAGCCTGGTTTGTTTGGTTGTTTTACCCTGGAAGTTTCCTAACCCTCCTCAAGCCGCCTGCACGCCAGCTCTGCCAGGGCTGCTTAGGGCTTAAGCTCCAGGGCCCCAGAGGACTAAAGAAGACATTTCCCTTCGAGCTCTGCTCTCGTGGTTCACTATTATATTTCTTATCCCCACCTCAGCCTCCCAGTTACCAAATTTGTGGGAGAGAAATCCTGTGCTTTTGGCTGATAACCTTTTTTGTTCCAGCTAGGACTACAACTGAAGTTGCATTTTGTAATTATGAATTCATTACCACAGTTCTTACTGGGACAGATTGATAAAGAGATTATTCTCACCACTACTCTCTTTGTATTGTAAGTACTAAAAAAAACATGTGCAAAAGAGTTGAACTGTAGGTGCTGTCTGGCACAACACATTTCCCCACTTAATTTTCATTCAGTTTTTATCTGTAGATTGGCCCAGGGCTACAGCTTTTCTTTCCCTTCCCATTAACCGTAAGCCATCATCCCAAGACAAATGGCATCGATCATACAGCATGTTTCAGTGCTCTGCCATACTGTTTTAATGGGAATGAATCATCCACAAGAAGGAGGCAAAAAGCAAAAACCAAAAAGAATGGCCAGCAGCACTTACATTTCAGGAGATATCAAACAGTTGCTGTGATACAGAGATAGCCGAGGTCAAAATTTAAACAGACCAGGGAAAGAACTTTAACAAACTTTGGTTTATTATGTGAATGTATGGTATAATTATGGTGAAGTATCAAATATCGACCAGAAACTACAAAAATGGGTATAATCATCAACACTTGCAAACATTAAATTTAACAAATTGAGAGAAGCTGAATACAGCTTTAACAGAGATACCCTGTTGCGATCCTTCCCTTCAAGCCTGCTGATAGAGTTAACTGGTTTAAGTGGATCAATATAGACAAATGGTCTAAAACCAAAATAATCACAGATAGCACCGTTCTTTCGCCATTCCGATGGGCTGAAAGAATATGTGCCTCGAATGGCATCTGCTCAAACTTCAGTACTCTCAACATGCTTAAAAACAAATAAATGGGAATTATATCAGAATAAGAAAGGCATCGTTTTCCCCGGAACCACTGCTCCACTCTTGCTGATTTTTGTAGCGCTTCTTCCACACTTCAGAATAACTAACAAAAGCAGAATGCATCTTCCCTTAGTTATCCAGGGTCCCTTTGCTTTCAGGCAAGATGCAAAACTGAGATCCTGTCTGCTGATTAGTAATAAAAAAAAAACCAAAACCAAAAAAACAGAGACATCTGTCAAGATAGGATTTGAAACCAACACTCCCTTGTCAGTTTGAGAAATAACTCTGTGAAGGGACAGCAATCCAACAACCAGATCAGAATGGACAGTGCTACGAGTACTGAAAACTTTTGTTGTTGCTGTAGCTGGGGTCTGGGGAGAAGGCTATGAGCAACGAGTCTACCAGTGCCAGTGCAGAAATATGTTTACAATACATAATGCTTTAAGATTTCTGAACCTCAAGCCCAATTGCCGCCTTCATATTTTTATCATGCCCACAAAGCCAGACAGACAAATAAGACCGCCTCAGAGTAAGTCTGTTTTTCATGTGCAAACATCAACTTGAATGCCCTGCAGATAACTGGGAAAGAGGAAAAACTGTTGCTATAAAACAAACAAACTGCAGTACAGGAGCATGGTGGATAGCTGGGGTGAAGTCTGTGCCCATTCAACAGCAGCAAACCCAGAAAAAGGTACATGCACAAGGCAGGGACTGTAACCCAGCTGTGCCAAACTAGTGTGTGCCTTTCCAGCTAGGGAGCCCACCGTGGGCCTTCCCAGCTCTGCGCTGCACGGCAGCAGCTGTTGCACACACACATCTGTGGGCAGCAGCGGCTCTCGAGAACAAGGCCCTTGCTTGTACAACACTGTTCATGGTTAATCCCTCACCGGGCTGCTTCTCAGTAGAGAGTATCTGCTGCAACTTTTTCAAACAGGGAACCTGTTTGGTCCACTCAGTGAAACCTCTGGTTCATACACAGCCAGCAGAGGAGGATACAGACTGCTCCCATCTGGTACTCAGTCAGCACAGTAAGCCAGGCAGGACAAAACAAACCCCATACTCAACCTGTGATTCCTACTCTATTTTATAGGTTGTGGTGGTTTGGGGAGTTTTTTGGGCAGTTGTTAGTTTTGGGGTTTTTTTTGTTGTGTGGAAAGGTGTTGGAGGTGGTGTTTGGTTGTGAGATTTTTTTGAAAGGAAGACAGGAGAAGGAGGAACCAGAAGAGAGAAAAGAGAGTTTATCAGCATTTAACCTGTACCTCCAAGGACAGCTCTACCACAGGCTTGCAAAGAGCATGGCAGGAAACTGCCCTCAGCACTGGACTGACAGGAGAGCTGCTCTGAAGTGGTTACTGAGAACAGCAAAGACTAAATCTCAGATTTTTGCCTATGCAGTGTAAAAATAAAAACAGCCAACTGCAAATTTAAACGATATTTAAAATGCTACAGTGTCCACGGCTCAGAATTTGTGTAAACATCTTACATTTTCATTGATTTTAGCCTCTCCCACAGGTTTTGAAGAAATTAAAAAAAAATAATCATGCCATACATTTTCTGTCCACGGGGGGGCAAAAATGGGCCACTCTATTGGAAAAAAAAATCCTTATATTTCTAAACAAGTATCTAATTTTATGCAGTTTTTCTCCTCCCTATTTTATTTCCTTATTTCTAATCAGGAGACTATATTATCCAATTTTCCAAATTACTCTTGGCTCTTTTGTATTTCATATAACATTATGATAATATTCTCATCAAGCCACTTCAACTAATTCAAGTGTTCTTTATCTCTACTCCTCACAATGATATTTCTTCCTCTTCTGTCTGTTTCTATAACTTCAGTGAACTAATAGTTCATGGATAAAGAGCAAAAAGGGTTTCCTGAAGTTGTCTTTGAAGTGCTTTAGCAACAAGATCTGTTTATTGAAGGCTTTAATAACCCAGTCAAAGTACAACACAACCTAAACATATACATCATTTTTTGGCAGAGCTTGCAAAAACATACTAGACTCACTTATATTGTTATATATCCTAAGATCCAGCTGAATAAATTTCACATTACATCTACAGAGTTTAAAGACTGTGTAAAAGAACAAAGCGAAGTGAAAGGAAGTACACTTCTTCCTGAGCATCTGCTTTCAGCAGGCACTAAACTTTCTAACATTTTTTTAAAGATTACTTTATTCAGGTTTAATCACACATGTATAGCTGCACAGAAAATAACAAGGTTAGCGTCTTAGCTATCAGAGTTAGAACTGATCTGCTGAGGTTTCTGTCCACTCTCCACTTACAGAAATGAAAGAAGCTTCTCAAGAACATATTTACTAAGCATTCCTTAAAAATTAGTGATAAATTGCTGCTGATGCTAAGATAAAGAATCAAAACAAAAGCGGACTGAATTTCAAGCCATTCATGTTCTTCATTGCACAATGTTACCTGAAATTCACACTGTATTGCATAGCACTATGTACAATATGTTAACAGTTCACCATGCTGTGGGCTTTAACAAAGGATGCTGTTCAAAGATCTCAAAGCATAAAAGATATTGTGAAGTTAAATGAAGAGCATGTAAATTCCAATTGGACAAATAGCATCTTGTCTGTTCACAGATGAAATGAGCAATGCACTGAAAGCCAGGAGCTGAAAAGAAAACAGTCAACCTCTGACAAAGCACAGAGCAGAACTCCAACCTCTTCCTATAGGCCTGTACTTTCCTTTCAGGAAAAGAAGATGAAATAGCCAGAGGAGAACTTGCTTGCAACCTAGGACTTATTTATCAGTTGGTATTAACAGAGTATGAGCCTAAAGGTGAATTATTTACAACTGGTTTGAGAATTACAGCAAAGTAATCTGAAGAAAGGGAAGAGAATGTTCCTTTCCCACAAGACAGGGACCTCAGTAGTCAAAACCCCTATTAGTTGTAAAAGACTGCACCAACTGCTTGACCACTTCACCAGGTGCTAGACTGGTATCCAGCCCAAAAGTTGAGCAACAGCCCTACAATCAGGCACGCTGCTTTGCAGTTAGAGCACAAAGACCAGAATTCAAACTCAGAAAAAAAGCTGAATTAGTGTTCTGCTGTGAGTCCTTATCCACATAAAGAGCCAACCTGTACCACCAGTGACCTCCTGCAACTCAAAAGCCCTTCTTCCTCTGACTAACCTTGGCCACTCTTTGGCCAAGTAAATCCTTCTGTGTTGACAATAGCTACGCTCCCTGGGATGTGTGTGGAGCTACCAGAAATTCAGCAGCAAGGACTTTAAGACAAAACTAGCCACAGCCAAGCCCATGAATCCCCATCATGCACATCTCCAGACCAGGACAGCTGATAGCACTCATCTTTGGTGGCACTGAAACGCCAAACAAGAGTTGAGGCATTTCATAAGACTGAGTTTTAAACACACCTGCAGCCACCATTTATCAAGCCAGCAATATTTCACTGTATTGTGGCTCACAATGAAACATGAAGATGTATTATCCTAATCATCATCTCAGTAAACTACAGGGTGTGCTGCTGCATCTTGTCAATTTACATCATTTTCACTGACATTTCTGGTTAGCAAAAAGAAGTCTTCAGGCAAAAAAGCACACTCACAGAAACACTGGTTATAACAAGCATGTGGACATTTTCCCTGAAGACCTAGTGCTATCTAACCATTTTATTTGTCACAGCATCTTTTCTTTGAATTTGCTTGAAGAAAACAAGCTTGATCTTCATAGTGACTCCTCCAATCAAGTTGCATCTAGATAATTTTTTCATGGTGTGTAACCACTAATTTTACTGGATTATTCAATATGTATTTTCAGCAAATTTCTTTATATACAAAAGCAAATGCACTTATCTGAAATGTAACCTACAGCATTTTCACTGTCCATTGCAATGCTTAGTAGCAATAAGATTTAGCCATAGCAGAATAACAGCACTTCAGTTGTAAAGCTCAAACATAACTGAGACATCAAGATGAGAGACCAACATGGGCTCACCTTAAGCATGCACGTTCTTTCAATTTACATAAAATTACTGGTATTTTGAAGTGTAACTGAAAGAAAGTACTTAAACCTACAAGTCTAGATCAGATCTTTTCTCTGCACCCAAGCCATAAAATGGTAGCAGGTGTTCTGTGAAACCTAGGCCTGCAAAGCGTTACTCACATACAGCATTTCATGTTGGTTCTGCACTTGGAAATCAGTAGGACTTCCACGCACCCTTAAGGCTTTGTAGGAAGAAAGTCTACAAGGAATATAACCTATGTTTTCCAAGAAACAGATACGTCAAATCACAGGCATCAGCTATCAGACTCACTCACTTAGGCTTCCTCCTCTTCCACTGCTGTATCCACATTTACCTCACCTGCACAGCAGAGCATTGGAGCGCCAAAGCAGCGGAGAGGCTCTGCATGGGTTCCCCTCCAGGATGCACCCTTCCCTGCAAACCCAAACTCAGTGCATTCCCATAGCAGGAAAAGACAAAGGGTAAGAGGGTCAAGAGGAAAAGAAAAGAAAAGAATGAGAGGTCAGAGAAAAGTCCAGCCCAGTTACAGATCCAGTCAGCACAGCAAAACAATACCATATAGAAGCTCTATACATGATGTTCACAGTTTTGTACCACATTTGTGATCCACCAAAATAAGACCTGGAGCCTGGTGTCAACCAAGTCATGGCCAAATGAGGGTCTAAAAACCAAAGCATTTCACGGCTACATGATGACTATGAGAACTATAGTGAATTAATGACATTTAAAACAGTATGTCATTTCATTCTGCCACTACTAATCAAGCTTAACTGCTGGAAGCCTTATTAATATTGGTTCCTAAGGTGTAAGTTTTCTGTTGTTGATCTTCTACATTTTTTAAAAAAACAGAAAGGGAAAAATACTTTGTGTATGCACATAGCACCATTTTTCAGCTTGTGGTCCCTAAAGCCTGAGCTATTTTTAAGAGGGCAAGGAAAAACAACAAGGAAAGCATGTTCTCTATATGCTCTCGCTTTCAGTGACAAAACAGGGTACAGATTAAGAACCTAATTCATCCCTCTGGTGGAAAAATACTTGCATGGAAAAAAGAATACTCAATTTCTCCGTCTCATAACTTCTGTTTCAACTAGCCTAATCCCCCTTGCCATAAAAACCTTCAGGGTTTGGTTTTCTTAAAAACTACGACTACAGGTACATTTTCTTTCCAGAACAATCTGTGACTGAAACATTTTAAACGCTGATCCACTGAAGTGAGCTAAGGCACTACTGTTCACCAGTACCAGACCGCACTTCAGCGGCTGCCTTTGCCAAGCTGCCTTTGTCGATTTCTGCTTGTTAGCAAATCATGGCTGAGACGTTTTGCCCCATTTCGTAAGAGTGAGACAATTTCTCTTGTTCTGTGACTCTGTTTTATATCTAGCAAATAAGCTATTAACTACGACTCTGCACCACAGCATTACATGATTAGCTGGATCCTACAGTCACATTCAACTGTGTAGCTGTGATACTAACAGAGAAGCTGCATAATATGAATTTTTGAGTTGCAACTTAGCTTAAGGTTTAACAATGCTTTTTGTCTCTCCCATTAATTAGTACCTAAAAAGAAAAAGGATATCTCAAAACACAAAGAGAAAAGTCTTCTATGCCATTTGAGTTCCTCATCCTACACAGGCTGTATTTAGTGATAGTGGCTAACAAACACTAAAAGCTGTTGGAGTCAGTCAACCTGAGCTCAAACCTTCTGAGGGAGACAGACTGCCTCCTTAAAAAGGTACCAGGAAAGAGGGAGAAGACAACAGCACGGTGTCTGACATCCACAGGTAAAGTTACCCCACTGCAAATCAAATACCAGTTTCAGAATGAACTGAGCTGCCAATCTATTTTCCTGTCTTAACATCTCTCACCTTGGGAAGCAAAGTACAATCGGAAGAAATAAAAGGTTTCCTTGGTGCAGAAGCCAAACACAACCCTGCAGTCGCTGAGCTCATGCCCTGTGCTGTACCAATAAGGGCACTTGGGCAGAAGTGGCAGAGGCTCACCAGGAAGCTAAGCATTACAAACACAATCTGCAAGACAATACAACAACACTTTGTTCCACCTCTTACGGACAGCAAAATCTTTTTATATGCCTTCCATAAAATCCATCAATATCTCCCTAAACAAAACATGACGTTGTCTTTCACCCAACACTCGACATTTCTTTGTTTAACCAGAAGCCACTGGCACAGAGGAAAAATCACGCTTGAGGCCACTACAGTACATTGGGTTTGTCTGTTCAGGCTCTGTGCAACTGCTGAAATACATCAAACTGGGGAACATTTTACAACTTGGACATACTGGATTAAGACAATAAATCACAGAAATAATGTCTGCACACTTGTGAACTCTGCAGATACCCAGCAATATCCTAGTGCATCATTTTCCTATCCAACTTGGTGCCCACCAATTCCTTTGTTTAAATGTACTGTGGGGTGTGCCATGGAAAATACCAAGCAGGCCCAGTAGCCATTAATTTTGGAACTGCATTGTCCACAAAAGAAGTTAATAGGAATGGGGTAACACACCAACATTTGCAGTGGTAAAGGCAGCTAGATTTGGCTTTGCCACTTAAATGAGCTTTCGGTGCCATGCACCAGGAATGGAAGAGGTGGTCCAGAGAATTGATCTCAATAGCATGACAGGGTACAGCACTGCTGCTGAGCTCAGACAGCTGAACAGGGTTTAGAGGGGACCGAACCACCAGCAATGATAAGATTTCGAGAAGTCTACACTACTCTAAGTTGCTTACTTAACTATGACCTGGTTAAATCATTTCCACAGCACGTTCATCTCAGTGGTGAAACCTTGCTGTGAATACAACAGGTTAGCAGAAAGTGAACATTATTTAAAAAACATTGTTGAATAGTGATGCTCAAAAACTGTTTGCAAATAAACATCTCAGCTGCTTCAAATTCACATTTTATAATCACAAACTGTCAGAAGTGGGATCATTTAATGTATTTTTGCTTTAGCCTTTTCTAGTCTAAACACAGTTCATGAACAATCAGAAAGCAGTTTCTACATTATGCATTTTGAAACAAAAGATTCAAATACAGTTAAACAGACTTAGGCTAGGTATGTTAACAAATAATGCTTGTGTGCAATTTAGTAAGTGAAGTCATAGGCAACAAAACTTGAAAAGGCAGAAATGAACTACCTTGGATTAGAACTGAAGAAAATGCATTTTCAGCAACCTCACTAAAAGAAGACATCACCTTCTCCTCTGCAGGAATAACAAAAGAGGATTTCACATTTCACAGGATCAACAATAATTTGCAGTACCAGTTTCACAGAGACCTTTCTATAGGGAGAGAGAGCTCTGCAAAGCCATTTTTATGAAAGCAGAGGAGCCACTATAAGGAGTGGGAATGTAGCAACTAAGGCCAATAACAGAAGTATGCTCCACTTAAAAGCTGCAAGGAGAAGGGACATAAGAATTTAAATGTGATTCACTATATATTTATAGACATTAAATATACATTCTATTTACTCATCTTGAGTATCTTATGGATACTCATCTGTATCCATATTAAAAAAACCCAACAAAACAACAACACATTTGTGCTTCTTTTACAGCTATTGTGTGTCATTACATATTTTTCATATACTAGTAGCTCTTGGAAACAGGTGGCATTTACTAAACAGATACATAAGGGAAGCCACATATCGCATATGACAGTAAATTTATTAACCTTAACACATATTGCTATATACTGCATCATAGCTGATGTCTCTTCAATAGTTATGGACCTGCAGTAGTTCTTTAATAATGTGGCCTGTCTCTATATTCAGGATTTATTGTATAAATGCTAAGGATAGGAAAAATTCAATCTAAGAGCTTCAGACATTTTCATTATTAATGCTATTTTATATTGGTTTTGGTACTGTATTACTTGAGACACTGATAACAGCTATGCATGACAAGGATATCATTTTCCATCAGGAAGAATCATTCTGAGGCTCTTCCTTTGACTTTGATTGGGGTAGGCCCAGGAATCTCACTGGCAATCACCTCTAACAAGCTGTCTGAAGCAATCAGAAATCCCCCGTGTAGCACATTGCACATATCGCAACTTTGTCAAACCCCACTGACTGCAGCGGTCTGCGATATTAAGCTGTCACTTAAGAAGCTCCAAAGGAAAAACCCCAAAAGAAACCCACATGATTTCACTGTCAGAAAAGAAGAATGATGATGAGATGTTGCAATTATTCTAAATTTTCCTGAAAATTCATTCCCCTCCATGCTCTTCCCATCCCCTCCAAAACTGAAAAAAAAGCAACAAGGGGCTTTTTCCTCCTTCCTGCCATCTATTCTCAGCCTCAGGTGTGCATTGAGTTGGAACAACTGAAAATTAAGCAGAAAAAAAAGAAATCTCTCAGCTTGGTCAGTTCCTTCACTTAAGCCCATGAATGCACCAACAGTAGGAACTGTGTAACGAAGGCAGGACTGAGTGGCTGGAAAGTAGAAGAAGAGTAAGAGCAGAACTGCCTTTTTCAACAGTAGCCAAATCTGGTTGAAATGATTGTGAAACTCCAACCTCAGCACATCTGAAGGCACAGGAAGACTGAAGGGTGTGCATCTGGCATAGCTGCAAGGAATCACACTGAGCTACAGGAGACAATTCTCTTCTACAGGCTGTGACAGTCTCAGCTATGGACTTTCCACCCCTCACTGAGTCTTCAGGTTTATCAGTGGCAATCGTTAAGAGTATGTATCACAGTCCCGCCTCCATAAGCAGAATGTCATTCACAAAACCTAGAGGAAAAGCATAATATTCCCTCGGCAGATGTCAAACAGTACCTCCCACAATATCCTACATACATCAGCTCCTCTACATTTTTAAGCCTATTACCAAGTAGGCTTCAACAGACAAAACACCCAGGAATTGTTTAATCATTGACTACATAACTTTATTCTCTGACCTTCTCCATAGCCAAATTATTAAATAAACCACCAGGGAATTCTTCCCTGACAGAGTCAAGTACTTTTTATCATTCAGGATGTCCTAACTGCTTGTTAGCACAGTCTCAGTTCTCCCAAATACATATTCATTATAATACAACCTGTTTCCTTAAAGCTACTAGACTGGGCCACATAGAGGGAATACATGACTTCATGAGCTCTCAGAATTATCATGGGGAAGGTGAAGGTGGGCTAGCTGATGTTGAGGAACACAAAAAACATTCCAATTTGACAACCTATCTTCATATTATTTATATATTTGACTGCTTTTCCTTCCCCAGCAAATTTTAAGAAATTCCCACCCCATTCTACTACTGTAACACATTAAAGAATGGAAACTCTTCTATTTTATTTGCACAGACTCTTAACAGAGCACAGATCTACAAAATTTCCCAACCCCTGAGTAATTTTCAAAGAGGAAAAACTCTTTACCGGCCCATGAAAATCATCCTTTCCAGCTCAGTCACTGCAGAAGAGAAAGTCCATGTACTATAAGCAGGAGCTCAAAAGCCCCAGATAAAAGGAACTAGAAAAGGGCAAACAGAAGGCATAAAACACGTGACAAGCTTTTGTGAAAACAACTCTGGTGTAGAACACTGGGCATCTGGGAAATAAACCAGGATGAAGAAAAGGAACAAGAAGAAAGACAAATACTGCAAAGATGAAAGAAAGAAGAGCTAAGGGGTTTGCATCTAGAAAAGAGTACAAGAGAGAAGCCTGAGGCTGTTGCAAAACACAGAAAGCAGGCAGGGTGGAGCTTACCTAAACCAGAGTGAGGAAGAGAAGATAATTCAATCTGAAGCAGAAAAGGAAACAAAAAAGCCACTAGGCCTTCCAAACAGACCTGGATTTTATAGGACACAGAAAAGGAAAAAGTAGAACCATGAGCAAGTGATATGGGAGGATTTTCTGAAATCAAAGATAAATTGGGACCAAAAGAAGACAGGCAAAGAAAGTAGTCAGTGTTCAAGCATAAGACAAGAAACAGTTATGCATCCAGGTAATACGACTTCCTTCAGGGATACAATCTTTTCTCATTGAGCACCTCACATCTTCCAAGATTCTAGATATTAATCTTCCCATGTATATCCTGCTGTGTCCTCCACTATGAATTTATCTATTATATTATCTCTTCAGTCATATTTAATTGAGTTTGTCAAATTAATAATGAAAAGCATAATCTTCTTACATATTTAATATTCTTTTATATGATTTTAAAGAATCAACCATCATTATACATATAAAAAAACAAAGTTACAAATGCTAAAATGAGCACATGGATCTTTTCCTCTGAGTTAAAAAGATCTCTTTTGTCCTGTCTGTTTTACAAAATAACACGTATGCGTTTTGGTTTACTTCAGAAACAGATGTTTTCTTGTGAAAAGAACATGGAACCCTAACATGGAACCAAGTCAGTGGTTCTGGGTATATGAAGTTACGTTTTGTTTGGTTGGTTTGTTGTTTTGTTGTGGGGATTTTGAAAAATAATTTACTGCTTCCTGTAAGCTTCTTATCACCATATTCTGTGGTTTTCTGATGACTACATTCAGCCAAGCAACCATTTCATCAAACTAGACTATTTCTCCACACTTCCACATTTTTCACCTGTAGCTCTTCTCTCTGTTGCAGGTAGGTTTAGTAAACGCAAAGTTATCTAAAAGTAACAAAGATTTACCAGTTCAACATATAGGACTTCCTTCTATTTCTCACTTAGAAATAACGTGATCCAAATAGTGTCTTTTAGGTGTTATTTGGAAAAATAATAGTTTACTAAGGGTAGCCAACTTAAGGTGTTTTTCTCCTGTTTGGCAATTACCCTCAGTTGCCAGAGGCAGAATTTTCTCTCTCCTTTCAC
>NW_010184631.1:9390-12698 GCF_000695765.1 Mesitornis unicolor | reverse complement strand
TTCCCTACAGCATTCCTCACAAGAGCTTCCAAGGGAGTGTTTGATGAACTGGTTGCAATGTAGTTTCTCTGCTTTTAAATCTTTCTTGAGGAGGACCATTAAACAATATTAATAGCTACTTAACTGGTCATGGCAAGCTGGTGTTGCAGCACGCTAAATTCCTATTCCAAGACAAGCTTCCTGGAAGAAAAGAGTCCATTATCTGAACCAGCCTGCCTACCAGTTTGTCTGTCTGTGGTCACGGTGTCACCGTGTGACAAAGTTTCCCAGAAGTCCCTGTGAGTCATAGGCCTTCTATAGGGAAAGCCTAAAACGATGGACAGGCAAGCTATTTTCTCCTCTTATTTGGCAGAAGCTCCGTCCTTGATTTTCAGGCACAGACACTACGTTCAGTTCAGAGGTGTCTGTTCAGCTGCTCTGCTAGGACTGCTAGCATTGCTCCTTGCCAGTGCTTCAGCTGAAGCAAGCCATCACATTTTTAATTTGCCTGGTTTTGCTTACAATTTTGTTTTCTTTTCTCGCCCACTGCTGAGGAAGACTTTGTAGCCTAGCACAGTCACTGATGTCCTGCTGCATCTTTGGCATTCAATTTCCTGTTTGCTCGTGTGTCACTGACTTGTCATTGCATCTGATGCTAATCTGAGCTTGACAAGTCATTTACTTTTGCTGTTTTGAACTGCTTTCATGTCACATACGTGCTATCTCATCCTCATGAGTCACCGCTTGCCTCCTGAAAACCAGGCACTTAGTCTAATGATTTCTTCTGCTACAATTACTCTACTTTTCTGCTCTGAGGGCTATCTTCAACTACTGTTTTTTTCTCTGCTGGACCCATGTTACAACTTTCCAAAGTTCTTTATCCATTTTGCTCTGCACTTGAATTTTTGAAAAGAAAAGTCGTCATGCAACAGCATTTTCATCCTCATCCTGCAGTATCCTGTGCAATTCCTGTCTGCCACACACAATTTGTGCCTTATTGTACCAATTGTCTTTGGCTATAGTTAAAGTTAATAGCTTTACTCTGGTCTGTCTCTCTCAGCAGCTTTAGCATTATTTTTGTTTGCTTTCTCAGTTATGTTCCCGAATTTTTCATTCTTGTTACAATTTTCTCTGAATTTGTTTAACTTTCATGAAGCTATAACTGCCTGAAACAGCTATCTGGCCCAAAGCAGGCAATGTAGTGCTCTATTTTTCAGTTGGGGATTACAACAGTTCAAAGGATACCACTCGTGCACATTTATATAGAAGTGCCTATTTTGTTATGATTCTTCACTATAAGACTATTTGAACCTAATCTCCGCTTCCTAATATTAAGACATTTGCAGAAAGCTTCTTGAATTTTGTAAAGCTTTTCCCAGCCTACTGCTTGTGAATCATGCACCAACTTTAGTCTATCTCAAGTGACAAACTATTCTTATTCCTTCTCCCAGTCCACCAGAATTTCATCATTCTTCCTGTGGTTTGTATCACTCTGCTATCAGGGGCTGACTGACAACATGCTGTCTGTACTGACTTCATTGATGTGTTTTGCAAATTTATTCTTTTTAATTTCCCAAACCTGTTTCAGAAGCCAAATCACATCTGAAAAGAGCATTTTCTGTAATAAAGCAGAAAGAGTTTGCTACAAGAAAGGTAAAACATTCCTTGACATATTGCTTAAAACCTTTCTTCTCCTTTTTGTTACAGGTTTGCCTGAAGTGGCAGCACATGCAAGAGAATAAGTATACGTTCAGGTGCTTTCAAATCACAGCAAAAGCAACATTATCAGAAGTTTGAGTATTTGCACCCATAATCCAAATGATTAAGTTCCCAAGCAAACATTCCCACTGGTTAGCCAATTATTTATAAAGCTTTAAACACTGTAAATGGTGATTTTAGCTAGTTTCACCCTACTGTCGGTAGGCACAGTATCACTGATGTGCCACTATGCCAGCGAACACTGCTCAGAACCGTGCTTGGCAACCAGGGGGGCAGCGCTAAGGATCCAGCAGGCTACCTCACTGCCCACGCGAGGCAAGCGGTTTCGATTCACAGCCACCATTCTTGGAGTACAACTCATGCACTTGTTGAGATAAACATAAATGTATTCTTAGCTCCATGCATAAGTTATCAGCTTTTGTACAAAACCTCATAGCATTACAGAGATTTCAGTGGTTAGGAATTCATGGCTCATCTCTGCTTCCATCAAATTTCATGAGGAAGCTGAAAATCTGAATGAAAACAGAACCAGATCAAGCGGGGAAGCATATTAATCTAAAACGTACATAAGTCTTCAGGGAATAAGTCTTTGGTAATTAAGAATACGGCACTGAACCATCACCAAATTTAAGCTAAATAAAGTTGCTTTAAGTTTGTATTGCCTTTCGAATCTCCCCCTCCCCAGTTCACATTTGGTCCTGACTCAAATACAATGAGGTGATGTACACATTTTAACACAAAAGGAGATGGCCTAAATCTCATGTAACAGTACTCTTCGGGAAATCTAGTACCATTTCCCCTCTACAGACTAATGGAGACATGAAGACGAAAATCTGAACCTATTTTTAAAGCAGCAAATGTGCCACACTGATAACCACATTCATTGACTATAATCCTTATCACCCAAACACATATGGGAGAAACTGAGACAAGACCACTCTCCTGCACTTGTGTATAATTTCGTGTTGAAAAAAAATCATCACACGGTAGCCATGGTTACCCATAGAAGATAAGAGCAGCATTTTTCATACAACAATGTCAGAACTGTGCATAAATTCAGGATCTGCACTTGATGTTTTTTTCAGGCCTCCCCATCTGCACATTTATTTTCTGCTGCCTGTGTATATCCTTTGACATACTAGGATTCTAGATATTTCAAGGAATAGATCTTTATTACTCTGCTTAATCTAAAAAGCGGTTTTCAGTTATCCCTCAAGCACAAATTAACTGCAAATCTATTCTGAAAAATCAGAATTTAAAGCTTACAGAAAAGCTTTTAAAACAATTGCCAAGTCCATAAATAAGGCATGTCCATTTAACGTTTGACACTTACTGAAAAAACTATACTGTCAGTGTACCAACTGGTACAACACTGCTTTCTTTTGTCTTCACATTATGAAGAACAAAACAAAAAAAACAACCAAAAAACCCAAACAAAACCAATGCTAAAAGAAGCCATTACCTTATTTCTTCTACCAAAAAAAAAATGTTGTTGTATTTCATGCTTAATTTATTCAGTGAAACTCCACGTTTATGGCCTTACTCTTCATATAGGTAAAATGGAAACAAAACATTTGTGAGCGATTAAAACCAGATTAGCCTGCTGCTAA
>NW_010184631.1:5083-9359 GCF_000695765.1 Mesitornis unicolor | reverse complement strand
AGAGTGTGAGCACCAAGTCAAGTGCAGTGCTGCCTTTAACTGTGAGTGCCATTTGGAAATCTGGGACACACGTTACACGCTATTCACAGAAGTGCTGCACTTGCTCTGTAGGGCTCTTCCCTTCCAAAAAAAAAAGTCTAATTCATCAAAAGCAAAGGCACCTTGCAGAAATGGGCAAGCTGCAATTCCCACTCTAAAGACGGACAGATTAAAGACTCTCTACTGAAGAAACATTAAAAAAAACTCACCTGCCAGAAAGATCTGCTACGAGCTCACCCCAACCAGCTCCCCAGTTAAATCACTGGGAGGATCAACTCCAAATTTAGTTCTCAGTGTTTCTAAGCATCTCTCATAGAAACAGGATTCCCAGGAATAAATATAAAAAAAAATAAAAAAATAAAATCAGGCAGCCCAGTACTCACTGGGACATCTGAAAGATACTGCAGTCCTATCTCCACGTGTATCAACACACCAGGGACACATGTGCAGCTGCCTGTAGTGATGGATGCAACACATAGAATAGACTACTTTGTCAATTCCAGGGAGAATCTCTCTCCTGCTCCCAGTTTCTGGATGGTCTTTGTACATTCATGTGCTAGAACATGTGAGTATGGGCTCCTCTAGTAAGTGTTTCAGGATCCCTGGTGACAATGAACAGAATGTATTTAGCAGTGTAGTACCATGCAGCTAAAAGCTTCAAAGCTATTTGAAAGACATGGTAATTTAAATCCAAACAATTCAGCTTCAAAGGGATCCTTATCATATGCACAATATCCCATGCCTAGATCAGCCAGCAGCAGCAGAGAACCAAAGGCAAGCCCCTGCCTGAACGGAGATTTATTAGAAGTGAAAAACCAACTGAATTTTATACCTTATCTAAATTTGACTGAATAATTATTAGTATTAGTGGGGTTCAGAGATAAAAAACAAACCCCACAAACAAAATAAAGCTGTCTCTGTGAGATACACAACATAAATGAGTGTGACTTGGACCAGGATGACAGGGTGCAATGAAGAGAGAAAGTCTACAGTCAGTATTTGTTTGCTGGAGAAAAAGGGGATACAGCTCAGCTGGATCAGGATGCAACCATGTGTGCAGCAAAACACAGCAGTGAGATGCACACACCTCTGGGAACCCAGCATGCAAGACAGGCTCTGAAGAGATCCCACTGCCATACTTTCAAGAGGAGGAAGAGATGTTGTTTTCACTTGCATAGGGCTGAGGATGTAAGCTCTGGATGTTTTGGAAGCCAATGGCTCAAATGCTGGCTTGGGAATAGATTTGGGTAGGATTTCACCTCAGAATTTTACTTTCAGGGAAGGAATGATAGCTGTAGTACAAAGGTGTTCCCCTAGATGTGGTGATATTTTCACAAAATACTATTTCCCACAACTTTTTGTGTGGCCCTCTGTTTGTGAAAGACTATGAAGCATTCAAGTATATATGGTTTTATTTGTCCGACTGGAGAAAATGAATGTTTTAGTAAGTCAAAATAAAGAATATACAAAAGAAATAATTTCCATGTTTTAGGTGTGCTGAAAAAACCCATGTGTTTTAGGGATACCTACTTTTGTTTTAAATTAAAGTAGTCATTGCTGGAAGAGAAATCCACTCACAGAAGCACAATGCTAGGAGTTGGAAGGGACCTCAAAAGCTCATCCAGTCCAACCCCTGCCAGAGCAGGATCACCCAGACCAGGTCACACAGGAACACGGCCAGGCGGGTTTTGAATGTCTGCAGAGAAGGAGACTCCACAACCTCTCTGGGCAGCCTGGGCCAGGGCTCTGTCACCCTCACAGTGGAAAAGTTTTTCCTCATATTCAGATTGAACCTCCTATGCTCCAGCTTGCATTCATTGCCCCTTGTCCTGGCATTGGACATCAGAGAGAAGAGCCTGGCTCCTTCCTCCTGACACTCGCCCTTTACAGATTTATAAACATGAATGAGGTCACCCCTCAGTCTCCTCTGCTCCAAGCTAAAGAGACCCAGCTCCCTCAGCCGCTCCTCATCAGGGAGATGCTCCACTCCCTCCATCATCTTTGTGGCTCTGCTGGACTCTTTCAAGCAATTCCCTGTCCTTCTTGAACTGAGGTCCCAGAATTGAACACAATATTCCAGTTGTGGTCTCACCAGGGCAGAGTAGAGGGGGAGGAGAACCTCTCTGACCTACAACCACCCCCCTCCTGATACACCCCAGGATGCCATTGGCCTTCTTGGCTGCAAGGGCTATTTGTATATGGCAATTCCTGTACAACATTCATGCTCCATTTCAACAGTTCTGAAGGTGAGCCTTACTCAGCCTATGGGATTGTTTTAATTGAGCAGATCTTAGCGATAGCCAAAGCTTTTTGGGTTTTGTTTTGTTTTGTTTTGTTTTTACACTAAGATATTCATAGGTCTAAGTTTAAACTCAGCCCTAGTTGTGTTCATATCTAGAAATAATGAAGATGCAGATAAACATAGGATGGATAAGTGTTAACATACCTACTTCAGTTGTGCTATTCATATATTTTCCACACAGATCTTCAGGATAGGAAACAATTTACATAGTAATCACTACATAAAATAGCATGAGGTTAAACATGGTGTCATAATGTGGAACAGCGTTCACAATCATTTCTCATACACACTGCCAACTGCCTTTAATCTGTCTCCATTCACACTCCATTTTAGACAATGCCTATTTTAGATGTCTGCAAAGATCTCCTGTCTACCTAAGGATGTCAAATATTTATAATACAATTTACCTTATGAGATACTGTTTTTCTCCAATGCGAGACTTTGTTGCTGTTGTTCTAAAATATTATCTTTATAGATTAACACTTCAGTTACTTAAGAGAAAGATTTTTGTTATTATTTTGCTGATCTGTACAATGCTATAATTAGGTTTGTACTGGAAATTATGTAGGAGACGGAAAAGCAGCAGCTTACTGAGGTGTTGGTAGACCAGAGATTTTAGTGGCTTAAGCACCTCTCTGTAAGATGCTAGAGGGATAACAAAAAGCATTTTCACTTCTTGAAAGCTGACTAACGGTGTTTATTAATGTAATGATGGCATTGTGCTACTGAAGTCTGAAAAAGGATACCTGAATTTAAACAGCAATGGAACAAATACTATTTTTCTTCCAGGTATAGTTCTCTAAGGGATGAGTCAAATAATTAACTAGTCTGTTTTTTGAGTGAACAAAAGACTCTCTACTGACTCCCACTGGAATTCTGCTGCCTGTGTCTCAATGGTGTGTGCACACACACAAGAGAGGATCTAAACAGCTGCCAGGGACTTTGGCACAATACAGAGCAGAGTGAAATTTTTAAATATGTAACAATATGTGTATATTAGAACATGATCCTTCCCAAAATACATTGTGTGAGCTGAACAAGCAACGTCTGTAAGGCACTAGCTTGCAGCAACTGGAGAGTAGCAAAAATCCCAGCTACTGCCTGCCTGCTCCAGAATGAAATCCTGCTTACTGGAGGAGAAGAGAAATAAAACTTCTGAAATCCCACTAATAAAACCGTATTTCCTTTAGTTTTGTCCTGTATAAAATGTTAGTATAAAAGCTTTATAACTCCTAAGATAGTTTGAAGATGTCACTTAACGTGTTTTCTAAAGACCAACAGGAACACAGTACAACAACTGTTTTTTTCTTTTACTTGATTTTACTAATGTCAATTTATCTGAACATCTAATCAGCTTTGGCTTTCAAACTCACAGTTCTGTTCTGTCTCGTATTTTCAAGATTTATTTCTTCTTTGAACACTTTCCCACTAACGGCTATATGTTCCTACAATATTCTTGTAAACATTACACGTCCAAAGTAAAGGTCAGCACTGACAAGCAGTTACTCTGTTCCATTACCAGAGAGATTTTGCATATATCCTTTCTCACAAACATTGCATATACTCTCTGGATACTTAGCTGGTGTCTAATGGCTATAAGTACAGGACAGATACTCATATCAGCAGATATTTTACTTAACATGCACAGTAGATTCTGTCCCTGCTACGAAACACATTAGCTGACGTTATAACTCTAAACACATCACTTCAGGAGACTTTATCACAACACATTCAATAATAATGTAAAACTGTCCATCAAAAATATAATCACAGAAGTTTCTTTAAATCAGTGTTTCCAAGACTGCAGTTACCTGAAGGTGTTTCAATACATGTATTGAAAGTACCAGGAGCTTCAACTGTGACTCACTGCTATACATCAGGCTTTACTGCTTGCCAAGCTTTATCTGTCAGATCTGCAAATACAATAGCCACAGT
>NW_010184631.1:0-5052 GCF_000695765.1 Mesitornis unicolor | reverse complement strand
GCAGGAATGAGTCATGATATTGCCAGAGAGAATGACCTCAGTTTGTCAACTGTACAACAGGTCATATGGTGACTCTGATTTTACCATTAAAAGTTATTTCTGGATGATCTATTTGTTCAGGAAAGCAAAATCATCCTCATCCAAAATGACTGAATTGGGAACAAAATGTCTGAAGATTTATAAAGAGAGCGGTATTTGAAAGCCAAAAATAATCACTAATCAAATACGCTTAAGACCATACTACTATGTGTTGTGATCCTGCCTCCCTGAACAGGGTTATTCTGGGTTGGTACTTTAATGTGGCTTGGAGGAACATCTGGATGCTCAAGAAAACAGAGCAAGTTAATGCTGAACCAATTCTCCAGTGTGTTGTTAGCATAAATATCCTGTTGCAGTTGTAAATTAAATACAAGACAAGGTCTTGACCATTTGTAATCATTACAGATCCCATTATACCCTAATGCCAGCTTCAGTAACTCAGATAAATTCCAGTTTGGGAAATTTCAACTTATTTTCATACATATTCACTGCATGTTCATGACAGTTTAATAGTAATCTTCCCTTCTTGTTTGAGATTAACATGTTCAGTGTCACACAGAGTAACAACAGCTGTTACATTTTTGTGGTTAGTGAAGTCACTACTATATATAGTTTGCAATCAGGATGTACAGCATGAAGTCAAAGGATGATACAAGTAAGAGGTGTTACAATGATTCCATTTTCAAAGAAGTACCATGGAAAACCAGCACGATAATGATTTAGCGATTTTCTTCTTGCTTCTATTCATCACAGAAGAATCATTCTATAATTACATGATTCAGTTTTACAGATCTCTGCTGACATTTTTCTAGATTTTTTTTTCTTCTTAAACTGGATACCTATAAATAAAATGTTTAGAAACCACTCTCTCAACATCACACACAAGTAATCAACTATAGGATAGTTGCAGAGAATGAGTTTTAGAAATACAGCATAACAATTACCTACAGAACTTGTAAAAAAAATTAGAGGAAGCAAGTAGAAATGTAAAAGTCTCCATTTTAAAATTTATTGTAAGAACCAGAGTGTTTTCCTAATGCATAAGAAGGTACTAAATACCTCCGGGCTCAGAAATCCATGGGGTTTAAAGACAAAAGAGAAAGTCAAAAAGTTGCCAGAGGTTTTATAGATCAAGAGCAACACCTTGAAGCCACTCAGACCAAGCCTTACTGAGAAATGGAGTCCCACAGCTCCAGTTGGCACAAAGACATCAAAACTCAGCATTTGTAAATTGCAAAAACTGATTGAGAGTAGTGGGAAATGTCCACTGAAGGCAAAAAGCTCTAAACCAGATCACAGCAAAGCATAAATCAAACATATATACAGAAACATCTGTTTCGTATAAAACTACAGATAAGAGACAAGTTCGTTATTGAAATGCCCTGACTTCAATGAAGAATGTGATTCATCCCATCTCACAACACTAGAACACTGAAGGGAAAAGGAACAGTTAAACAGAACTGAATTTTAATGTATAGCCTAAAATGTTTGCACCTAATTGGCTACATTAAAGTTAAAACCAAACAATTCCTATTTTCAAAGGAATGTAAGCATTGAAATGTTTTTTCAGTCCCGCAGTTAAATAAGCCAGACTAGCCACACTCACATGCTCTAACCAATACTGCTTTGGTGATTCTTTTCCAGCTTGTCTGCAGTAATTAAGGTGCTTTCTCTAAGCCACTAGACCCAGGAATTACATGGAGTTATGTTCTATAGGCTAAATAAAGGACATTGTCTCTGATCTGCTAGCAAATTTTAAGAGTGGATCATCCTGACCCAATTAACTTGTCCTGTTAGACTGATTGTTTTTGCTGAGCGATGCAGACGAGAATAGCTTAAAGCCAAGCTGCACGAAGCAACACATGCTGGCATCCTTAGCAGTGAGGATTAAGAAGAAATGCAGAAAGCTCTGTATTTTACATGTCCCACTCAGGCACCCGAATACTAGAAATTACAATAGGCAAAGTCCAGGCTGTATTTAGTTTTGCAGTTCCATAGCAAATGAGCTTGTCCATCTTCCCTTCTGTCAACAAGCAGCAGGTTAATCATACACAGCAGACTTCTATTACAATGGCAGATGTGAGAAGGGGAGGCAGCTAAACACCTTATTGTGTTCAGCACAACACCCTGAAGTCAACATTTGAAAAATATACACAGGAAAACTAGTACTTACTGGCATGAAGGCAACACTGGCATTTTCTTACTCTGTGTGTGCATATGCAAAAGAGATCTGCTGTATATTGATGGAGTTTAGTTTACAAGGAAAGTTTTCTCCTGTAAATACATTTCAACCTCAACTGTGGGAGTATGAGCAAGAGTAGAGAGTCATGACTAGTGCTGTTGAATGGGCTTAAAATGTATTGTCATGCAATATCAAAGGGAAGAATAAAATTCTTGGACAGATTCTCAATCTCTATAAAGTTATCTTTGATCCACTGACTTCACCACGCTTGCACTGATTTTAAACTCTAGTATCTCCCAAATCTCATCCTGTTACTCTCAGGCAAAGTGCAGTGACACCACCTGTGCAAAATGCCACAGAAGGAACTAAGCACAACTCGGGTAACCACTCATAGATGGCCAACAACACAAAGATATGTAATGCTTGGCTACATTAATCTGACCTGAAATGAAGCTACATGAATACCACCACATTGCTATTATACAGCAAAAACAAGAGATCAGATTTTGGCCTTGCTCGTACCTGTTGCATGCCCTGAGCCTGCAGGCAGCTGCTGCAAAATGGACATGCTGTGCCCCTGTGGCCCTGCTCCAGGTACTGCTCTCGCCCACACTGCACCACGCTCTGGGGCAGGGGCAAAAATTTCATAAACTTCACTTGAATCAGAGTTGTGGGGGTTCATGTAAAAGAAGATCAAGCTCCTTTTCCAGATGCAGGGGGTGCCCGTGCTCAGGGGCTGCAGCAGGGCTGAGGGGTCTCCTATGAGGAGAGAGAGGCCAGGGCTGCCCCAGCAGGTAAGGCCAGTTCCAGCTGGTTCCAGCGACCCCTCAGCACCGCAGGTGGCACCTGAGGGGAGCAAAGACAGAGGAGACAAAAAACCAGGAGCAGGGAAAGCAGCTGGGAGTGAAGGATGGACATGGAGGTGGGGAAAAGGGGGATCCACGAGTGTTGTCTGTCCATCCCTGCCATTTCAGTTACCATCAGGAGAGTCGTTAGAGACAGGTAACAAGAACTTCTGTCTATCAATTTTGAATCCATGCTTTTTCAAAGGCAAACAGCATACACCATTTCTATCTTACATTTTCAGATACGTTTCTGAGCACCAAATAGAGCACACAGGAATCACCGAGGGTGGAATTTTGCTTTCTGAGATAAAAGGCCTATTTTTAAGAGGTGAGGAAAGCTCCTTGCAGATTCATACTTACATAGGGGACCTGAAGCCCCTGAGAACAACCAGTCTGGTAAAAAAAAATAAAGTCAGACCCTGACAATAAATATTTCTTCTTCAATATGTTAAAAACACCAGAGCAGCAATTTAGCTGAGTATTTAAAGCAAAAACAGGTATTTGAGTAAGATAATACCTTTGAAGCAGTGAATATTTGAATTTCCCTTGTTTGGTTTTTTTTCCTCAAGAGCAACCTTTCTGACACACGTACTACTTTTGTTTCCAGAGTAATAAGACACAGAAGACAGTCAAAAGCCTTTGTGTAATTTCAATTAATGGTACACCTTCTAATGACTCAATTCAGAGCATACACTCTTGGCAAAATTCTAACAGTGAGGGTGTTTCATTAATAGAACAGTTTAGCAAAGCATGTAGTGAACTCTGCCACTTGAAAATTCAAATGAAGGTTAACTGTCTTTATATTATAACACATTTTTATGTGTTGCAATTTAATCAACATTATATACAGCTGTTATGTTCTGCTTTGCAGAAAAATCAAGACAGGTTGAATGCAATGGTCCTTAGTAGCCTTAAGAAACCCAGTCAATCTCACGTAGAAATATTGCATCCATTTCACAATATCAGGTGCCAAATGTCGTATTTTGTAACATTAATAGATGGTCCTTTTACCGTTGTCTTCCTTCTCACTTTCTGCTGCAGACTGCTGCCCCCTTGGTTTATAAACTTCTATATTTTCCATGGCAGGTTTAGAAATACAGTAGCCTTCCCTCCAGGAAAGCGAAGTTGTGGTATTTATTATGTAAAGCACAAATCCAACTTCTCAACACCCTGGAAAGCCCAACAGTATTCTTTTTTTGGGATTTAAGCCTCTGCATTTATAAAAATGGATCCATTTTGTGCAGATTCACTACAGTATACCTCCTCTGCAAAGGCGAGGATTATTTTCACATCCACTGCATTTTCATCTTATTGAGCATGAACCTTTTATAGTATTTATAACTCATTCCCACAGCTAAGGGGAATGATTCAGAAAACACAACATTCCTTCTAGGTTTACATAAAACCTCTGTCCTGTATAACAACCCTCCAAACCTCACTGTATATTTTGCCCATTACAACTTTAGTAGTAACAACAACATAATCACCTCAATCTGAAAACTGTAAGGCCTCTTGCACTAGAGATTTCCCCCCATGTCTGCTCATGGGCTTAATTCTACTAGCCCAAAAGAATACCCATAAATAAGCATGTTTCCAGCATCTTCTTGCAAAGGATTTACTCTTGGTAAAAAGTTAGCAGAAGTTATGCAATGCTTTTCATTATTATTGATTCCCATGTTTTCACAGAATCACAGAATCTTAGGAATTGGATGGGACCTCAAAAGCTCATCCAGTCCAACCCCTGCCAGAGCAGGATCACCCAGACCAGGTCACACAGGAACACGTTCGGGGGGTTTTGAATGTCTGCAGAGAAGGAGACTCCACAACCTCTCTGGGCAGCCTGGTCCAGGGCTCTGTCACCCTTACAGTGGAAAAGTTTTCCCTCATGTTCAGGTTGAACCTCCTATGCTCCAGCTTGCTCCCATTGCCCCTTTTCCCAGTGACAGCCAATGATGGGACGAGCCTGGCTCCTTCCTCCTGACACTC
>NW_010184630.1:17724-22766 GCF_000695765.1 Mesitornis unicolor | reverse complement strand
TCCCTGCTATGCACACAGGAACAAATAAAAATCTCTCTGTGCATGTCCCATTTACCAGCTTCACCAAGAGGACAGCATGAGGAAGAGGATAAGAGACCACCTGATGAAGTAAACGACTGCCCAAGCCAGTTAATACCACGACCAAAGACAGCAGGTGGCAGCAGAATGACGGGGTAATGAGCCAAAAAGGGATGAACTTAGGTAAATCGTTCCTGGGAATGAGGTGTATTTCTTTTAGAAACAAAGATGCATATGTATGAGTTAAAAGAATAAATGTCTAAAGCTTTGTAACCAAGGTAGGAGTCCTTTTGCAGGACGACCCCAGTGTTATATTAAAGCATACCTGCTTAACTATCTTACGATTGTTAAGTTTTGTTTTAGGTTTACTTGGAATCAGTTGCAGTATTGATGCCTGTGTATCTGTGCATCCTCTTTTTTAAAGACAAGTGTGTACAGATTAAAGAAAACAATCTCTTTGGTGTGTATTTCAAACCATTGCATAGATTCCTGGATGTTGTAAATATATTGATTTTTCACAGATTCATATCTTCAGATCTTCACAAGTGGTATCTCATAAAGCTAGCAATTGCTTTAGCAAATGCAGTGAGTAATTCAAGGTTTTTTTTAGTAACTTTGAACATTTTGTCTATAAAACATCCTCACAGATCTTATGTATAGAAATTATAAATATTATGTGTGTACATTAACATATTAAAGGTAAGCCTGCATTTTAAACATTCCACAGTAGATTAACTGAAAGTGAGGTGCATGTTATTGGAGAGGGCCTACAGAAAAAAAAAGAATCGATCCCTTTCTAGCACTGTCTTATTGCTAAAGTTAACCCCATCAACTTCCTTTGATCCTGTCAACAGCTGAATGACCCATCAAAGGGCTCATTTTGCACACAAAGATGTCTTTAAATGCTGTTGAGTGATGATGAGGATATGTGCCTATAGAGGAAGGGCAATGTCAGCTTTATATCAAAATTGAAAGGAGAAAATGATGAAGTAAAGGTGAAAAGGCTCTTGTTAATGTATCCATTTACATTGTGCAGCAAACAACAGTACTGGATACAGTATGAAATAAGAATGTACAACACATTTGGGTACAAGAGAAGACCAAGTGTAATTTAATTTGTTATCCTGGTTTCTTTTTGTAATCAAGTTTTGTTTATTTAAGGTAGGTTTAAAATGTCAATCATAGCAACAGAGCTGTGAGTGCATGAAAATATCTTTGCTCAAATAGTCTGTGTACAGATGTTTGAGCCTGAAGAAACTTGCCATGTATTTTTGTAGCTAAGGAAGTGAGTAATCAGTGAAACTAGTATGGGTGGTATAGGAAAATCATGCACATGGTCTTGGCACAGCTGTGTGCTTGCTACATTCCATGAGATATTTCATAATGGAAAACCAATTGCTCCACTAATATAGGATACCAGCATATCAGGCATACATTGTGAAGCACCCAGTGAAGTCGCAGGACGTTACAGATTAGGCCAGTAAATATTGAGTCAAGAAGGGCAAAATAAAGTCCCTGGGTATTGACGGAAAAGAGAGACAAAAATATGCTGTTTAATGTGTTTAAATGTCTTGATATTTAATGTCTTAATATACTTATTGCTTCATTGTAATTTCTATCAATCAAATATTAGAAGGCCAAAAGTGTAAGTGAGCAAGATGGTAATTAAGTCTGCAGAACTGTATAGCTAGCTGCAGTAGCAGAAAATTTGGCCTTTTGTCTAGTTAGTAAGGCTGCAAGCCCATGTGGCTCATATGGTTCTCTGCCAGTTAGATTCTTCCTTTGAACTTGCTTGTTTCAGAGGCTTTTCTATTTCTGTGTTTTACACAGAACATTATGCAGTGAACAATCTGCCAAGAAATAACAATAAACAGATACCGCCACCCTATATGGTGTTTCACTGTTAATGGTTTTAATTTAAAGATTTGCTTTAAATTCATGCATACTTAGATTGCATATCTCACAGGGCAGTCTAGATGTCTTCAATAGTTTATTGAGTTACCAGTTCCTCAGTATTTTGAAAGACCAAGGGCCAGCAATGCTAATCTGTGTGTACCTCCAACTACATTGGAACAATTTACAGCAACTGATGGTCAGTTCTAGAGCTTCTGTGTGTCTCAGAGTATTTGTGCTGTACTGCAGCTGTATGGATGGGATGATATGCAAGTTTATAAACAGGTAGGATACAAAAATAGGCAAAATGAGTAGAAGTGAGGTTCTACTCAGCAAACTGCAATGTGATTCCCTACAGTCTCTTTAGCTGTGACTACTCACTAACATATAAGTCTTTCATGGTAAGAACATAAATATATGGATGTTGATACAAAATGCAACTTCAGTTGTACATGGTAATAAAGAGTTTAAACAACGGAACAAAGCAAAATTTAATTGTAAATATGTTGTTCCTGGAGATGCAAATATATCTTAAAGCCATTTTTTTCTATTAGTCCTATTGTTCTCAAAGCTTTTAGCTGTGATTCCTAAGAATATACTTTACAGCAATTTTCAATTAAAGGCAACTTTGAAACAAATGAAATTCTGAAAGCACAGAAAGACCAGTCAAAGTTTCTTTGAACAAGTTTAACTCTTCTGAGTCCTGAGAATTTGTGTCTTTCATACAAATTTGTAGATAGCTCTATCAACTAATTAATCCAGTGACATTCTAACTTCAAAAATCTTAGTGACTTGACAAGAAAAGTTACCTTTTGGTGACATTTGACCAGGTCCTATGCTCATAGTTCAGCTACTGGGGCTGCAGGTGGGCACTTGATACTATATGAAGGCTATTAAGGCTTAGAATGTGCCAAGGACTAATCTGTCAATTTAATGCCACTAAAGATATGCAAGTTTTGCTGTTTCTTTATTTCCTAATAAATTTAGTATTAGACTGTAAAGCAGCATCTCAAGGAGAGCTATAGTTGAACCACATAATGGATGTGTACACATTGGCAAGGAGAAATTATAATAACAACCTGATGTGGATAGAGTGATGTGCAACTGTGTACTCTACTAAACGCTCCTTACAGAAAGTAATTGAAGGGGACACCTCTGCATTTAAATAAAAATCAGGGCTAGTCATTTAAGTGAAGGATAATCTGTTTATTCTGTTGGTTACTATTTAACCTGAGATGTGGGGAAAAAAAAGAAAAGAAGCAGGTCTGCACCTAGAGGAATCTTGTTTACATCAGTGAATTTTTAAGCAATCTTGAGGCTTTTACACCCATCCTATAACCTGGATCAGCTCTTAGTGATTGGAACAAGCTGAAAAGGAAGGCTTTCAGGTTGTGGTGGTGTTATTATTACTATTATCTGGTTTCTACCACTTCCCTTGTTATGATCTGTATTTCTTATTTATTTGTTTTGGCTGCAGGGATACTTTTGTGCTGATACGAGGATACCTTTAGTGTGCATCACACTCATGTTTATCTCTTGCCTCTTGGGATTTGCATTAGAGGTGGATCCTTGAGCAGAAATCTCCCTCGTGCCATGAGGAAGGGCCTTTTTGCCTCTCTTTGCAGCTCCTCAGAATTGTCCTCCAGGCTCCTGTCCTTCCTGTCAGCCTTCAATCAGTACCACTGAGATGGGATGGAGTCCAGGCAGGCTGGAGGAACACTTGCAAAGAGCGCAGAGGTTCTTATACAAGAAAACACAGTTTTAAGAGTATGTTGCCGTGTGCAGTCTGTAATCTCCTAGACAGAGAATGTTTCCAATTGGAAAGAGTCTCTGGTGTCCAGTGCCAGCAGAGCTCTGCTGGCACAACAGAAAGTGATGGACAGGGAGGAAGACGTGGAGCTTGGGGACTCGCTTTCACGAGTTGCTCCAGGTGCTTGACCAAAGGCCAGGAGTGTGAAAACCCACATTACTGTCTGCAGCCAAGATGCTTCCAAGCCTAATTACTTGTGTCCATAGACAAACACAATATCTTTAGCTAGTTGCCTTCTCCTTTCAAGTACTCATGTGCTTGGATCAGTGGGGATAGTTAAATATCATTTTGTCACAAAGGAAATGGTTAATGATCTCAATTAAATTTTAGCCTGCAAAACAAGAGGTCCAAAGAGGACAAAAGCTATGGTTATGCCAGGTATTGTGCCTTTCTGTGGAGACAAATGTCCTGCCCCAAAAAGTACGCAATCACTCAGTGTAATGAGCACACTCAGAAGGCTGTCTTGAAGCCCAAAGCATCAGAAATACACTCCTTTCAGCTTTGCAATGTAGCCTTAGTATTTTACTCTATATAATCTATAGCATAAAAAGTAGGCTTCTGAGTGTGAAAAGCTGCTAATTTTAAAATAATCAGGCATTCCACCTGTTTCTAAAATCAGTCAATAGTGCTCACTAGTATGAAAACCATTATCTAACTTTTCTCTGTATTATCCTACTTAGGTGCCTACTCTGATCCCAAAAAAGAAAATAATGAACTGCATTTGCTTATCACTGATCACTGATTACAAGTATCTTTTTAAAATCAAGCTTATTCAAAACTGGAAAGATTTTGTGTACAGAATTCTTTGTCTATTCTATGTTTGACATTTAGAACCAGCATATCAAAAGTTGATCTTTCCTGACAGTCACAGATTTTCCGTCTTTTGCATTTTGTCCCATGGTTGCTAACTGTATTCAAATAATGCCTAGAAAAATGTCAGGAACACTTTTCCTAAAACATTCTGATATGTAAGAGCAAGCATGATTACTGTATTGTGTGATTGCAGGGAAAGACTATTAAGTGTGTATAATACGTGTACAGCTGAGGGCATATGCTTAAATAACATTAAAAGCCATGACATAATGTGTGTGCTGAAAAGCTTTCTGAAGTCAGAATACCAGAGGCCTTTTAGAAAGAGGCACCACTACCTTCAGCCTTCACTGTAGCATCACTGTCATCGTGATATACTCTGTTTCAGTTGATATGTTTCTTCTTTATTATAACAAGGTTATTTACAGATTCATTATTTCATTCACCAGGGATGCCTCCCATCTTCCCCCCCCCCCCCCCAAAATAAAGAGGTTTGCCCATAAAGTTTTAT
>NW_010184630.1:0-17679 GCF_000695765.1 Mesitornis unicolor | reverse complement strand
CACTCTTTCAAAAGACTGGACCTTAATATTTTTGATCTTTCTATCCTTTTCATCATAAATTAAATCAGGCAATAAAAGCCATGCAGTTCCAATATTTTTGTTACTTTAACACCTTCTCTCTTTTTTTTAAAGGTACAGTTTTTAGAACAATCCTGGCAATATTTCAGTATGACTGTGCTTTCTTAATCCACTTACACCTATTAACTGTTGTTACTGAGGCATGCTTATAAATCATTACTGACCCCAGTCATTCCAGACACTGTCTTGTGTCCTTCTATTTCTTTCCTTCCTCTTACCCTTAACAAATGTTCAGCTGAAACAGTGTGGTCCTTCAACCACTTCTGAAACCTTCCTTTTTTTTGAAGACACTTTACAGGTAATTTCAGTGGTGCAGATGACCAGGCCTAAGTTGTGGCATCCAGCAATGCTTTCCTGGAAGGAAAATCCAGTGTGCAAGAGAGGAAGAGGTAATGGTAGGCCAACACCCAGACAGACAGTGTATTGGGTTTCTGAAAGGGCTTTTTTTTGGTAGTGGGGGAAGGACTATGGAGATAGCTCTATGTGAGAAGCTGCTAAAAGCTCCCCTTGCTCCTATTTGGGACCCACCTCTGCATTTAAGAGGAGCACAGCATATGGTCCACCCTCTTCTGTCCCCTGGCCCCAACTAGTGTGGCCACAGCGTGGGGAGAGGGGCCTTGGCCCAATCAGTCTGGTCTGGCCCCAGCTTAATCTCAGACTTCACTGCAGCTCCAACCCAAGAACCAGGAACTCTTCAAAAACCAGGAGAAGAAACCTGCAGTGGAGAGAGGGGTGAGATGCAAGAAGAACAACTGCACAAACACCAAAGTCAGTGAAGAAAGGAAGGGGAGGAGGTGGCCAGAGCAGAAGTTCCACTGCAGCCTGCGGTGAACAGGGCAGGTTGACCCAGCTGCAGCCCATGGACATTCAGCGGTGGAGCAGAGATCCACATGAGAAGGTGGCTGCACCCAAAGAGGCCATGACTCCATGGGGAGTGTGTGCTGGAGCAGTCTGTGGGAAGGACTGCACCGTGCAGAAGGGCAGCCTACACCACAGCAGTTCATGAGGAAACTGCAGCTGTGGGCAGACCCATGGAGAAATTGTGGAGGCTTGTCTCCTGTGAGAGGGACACCACGTGGAAGCAGAGGAAGAGTGTGAGTCCTCCTCCCTACTCCTGAAGAGGAAGGAGAAGCAGAAACCACATGGTATGAACTGACCACAGCCCCCATTCCTGTCTCCAGGAGCGATGGGCAGTGTAGTGCTTAGTTGCCCACTGGGCTCAAACCACAACAGCCATGGGAGCAGATGTGTCAGGCAGGTGGTAGCTCAGCATATGCTCTGCTGCCTAGAAACAGGCAAGGTCAGTCCCAAATTCTGATGATTCTCTTGATGTGGCAGAGCTGGTGACATAGAAAACATTTTCTTCCCAACTGTGTTTGTAAGCTTGATTCTGATTTTAAGTAGAGGCAGACTTTTGTCCTTGAGCTCAATTGCTACTTGACTTACTTCAGATTGCCTTCCTAAGTCTTCTTTCATTTCAAACACAACTGATTTATGGCTTTCCTTCATAAACGCTGCAGTGTTACAGGCACTGGATGGTCGTTGCCTTCCATCATGGGGACACACACATTTTATTGCCCTGCAGAGAATCCTGGTCTGTCCCACCTCAAAACATTTTTGGTCATTGCATACAAAACCATAGCTACATTTATTTTTCAACCCCCTTCCCTCCAGTTTAGAGTATCATCAACTGCAGATCATCTGGAATGCATTTTGCTATCTGCAAAAAAGGCATGCAATTTGCCATTTCTGTGGACCACCCAATGGAGCAGTGTGATTAAACCTCTTGTTTTCCCCCTTGCTGTTATACCTCAGTCCAAATGATACAGTAGGTAGGAAGAGGTTGCTGCCAGCTCAGGGTCTAGTGGCTTTTAATATCTGTGGCTGGATTATGCACTGCCAACAGAATGGTACAGGATTTCTAACAGGTTTCTCATATATTACACAGAGGCAAGCAAACTTGCTGTCAAGTTCTTTGCCATCTCAATTTTCTCCATTAGGAGAAATTTGTATTGAAATAAACAAACAATAAGGCTATTCACAGTTAGCATTGCTTCCCCCTTGCTCTACAGATGGTGAAGTGTATCTAAATGGCTTCTAATCTGATCTCAGCAAAGTGGTGATTAAAAGAAGGTGACTGGGATTATTTGTTTCAGCTTCTCTGGATGATGGATGGAGTGATACTCACTGTCACTTTGGTGCCATCTGGGAAGATGACACCAAATTCTACCATGACCCCAGAACAGAAAACAACATTTGCCTTTGTGATTTTATTATTTATTTGCTTGGGAATCCTCATGGTTCGTCGCTTCCAAGTTCTCCTTGGCCCTTACCAGAGTATGCCAGCCTCAACCTGCGCTGATGGACTTGGTGGACTACAGAAAGGCCGGTTTGACTATGCTCTTGCTTAGAGACTGAGAATTGTGGAGGGTTATTTAGCACTTTGCTAAAAAAGGAAAATCCTGGAATGTATCTTTATTTTGTTTCTGGTTTACATTTTTTCAACTATTGTAGGAGTTGAACCAGAAAAGCATGCACACAATTAATTTGATTTTAACTAAATACCGAAGGAAGTTATATTTCTGAAGGTAGATTTATGAATCTCCTTATTGAGAAAAAAGATAAAGGTTGCATTAGTAGAATTTTTCTTCAGAATGCATTGGAACAATATGTAATGTATTTGATCTTTTATAACCAGCTAAGAGACATTAGAGCACCTCTTATGTACCTTTTTATCATTAACAATAGTCTGAGAAGGAGAGTGTCTTTCAAATGAGGTAATAATGTGTAAATTAGCTTTTCAGGCTCCACAAGACTCTTCTTACTCTATCTCACATGCACAGAAGACGAGTGAAGAAGTTTTCAATACTGTAAGATAAGATTGAAAGAGCTAGAAAACTTCAGGAGAAAAAAAAATTCTCCATGTTTTCCCAGGTATTCAATAAGATGATCTTTCTTAGCATTAAGCAGTGATTCAGCTACTTAATACTACATATCACTGACTGTAATCTTTTTTGTGAATAAGATATGTAATTATTTTGGTTTAGCTTTATCTTTTTATGCCAAAACTGATTTATATTAAGACAGGTTTTTGCATTGTTCTTACAACAGCTGATGCAAACAGATTTCAGTCTTGCATGTATTTCAAACCCGGCATTTCCAGCATTCACTCAATATGTTTAATTGGTGTGTAGGCCACACTGCACTGTGTTTGTTTCCTAATTGGATGACTGAAACCCTGGGCTAAGAATCAATAAATAATCACCATCCTCTTCACCTATAAGTGGCTTTGAATGTATTTGTACAATGAAAGCCTATTCCTAGAAGTCAATGCAAACAGAAAACTATCTGCATGATTGATCAGGGCAAGAAAGATTTAAAAGATTGCATAAAATGTAGTAGAACTACTTAGAGTCCAAGTGGATGTTTGCAATCATTGTTTAGCAGCATTGAAATATTATAGTGGTAACAACATTTGATGTACTGCCAGGAGGGAAAAGGCCATGCTCCTGAACACGAAAGAGTCTTGAAAAAAGTCCTAGTGCTGCCAAGCTTCTTAAACATTTCATGGGAAGAGAAGATGCATACTGCAGGTTCTCAAGACAAAGCTTTAGATTTAGCTATTTTACTCATACTATAATAATGACAAGCAGTTGGGAAGCTTTTCTTTGTGCTTTGGCTTGCAGCCTGTAAGTCAAGAAACAAAGCCAGTCCCATAGCTGGTAAAGTTGGAGCTGTGCTGACTCATCTGAGCTTGGGCTCTGACTCTAAGCATGGCACTTAGAGCTATTTATTTCCCTTTGCCACCTATCCTGTCCATTGGTTAAAGGTTGCAGCTATTTGTAGCAGAGGCAGTGGAAGAAGGGGTGGCTCTGCATGCTGGCTATTGCAGTTCACTGGAGGGCAACCAGAATCCCAAACACAGCTCCCTGATGAGTTCACAGAGAGAAGCCTGGCTGTGATCTGTCAGTGCTGAAATACGAGCACAGCTTGTTGCAGGAGCTATAAACTTGGAGATGGAATGGGCAGAAGAGCACTGGAACACAACTGTGCTTTTCAAAAGCCATAAGGTACTGTCTTTAGCTACATATCTATCAGTGCCAGGGAACCTAGATCAAAGCAAACTCAAACTTTCAGATCAATTCCCAAAAGTAACAACAGTGTGGCATACAAGAGGTGTCAGATCAGTGCTGTCTAAAGCAACACGTTGTGAGTACGAAGTGGCAGTAACAGCATCTTACCCTCTGGTCTGGGATTTCTGTTTGTTTGAAGACTCTATACACTTTATTTACTTTTAAAAGAAAAAGACTTTTTCTCATAATCACACCTGAAGAGGAAGGTGATGACACTGGTCAAGGGAATGTAGCATAGTGTTCAAGTGAGTCAATTTGACTCTTGTGTGGAGTTTAGAAGTTGCTAACTGAGAACTATTTTGGAGACTTAGCCAGCCAGCATCTCTGGTATGTTTGGAAGCATTCCAAAGAGATATTTTTGTAAACCACTGGGATATGTCAGTCTATTAAGGGGAATTTAATACTGCTGGGCAGTCACTTTAAGGCAGCCTATCTATGGGTATTGCTAAATTGACTATAGCAAAGATAGAAAATTAGATTTTCTAAAGATCTAAAAGAAATCTTATTCCTTTCCACTCTCAAAATCTAACAGAAGTTTTATGAACAGATGCTGGTGATTCAGTTTCATGATAGCTCACTTTGCTTGGAGAAACCAGACAAAATTTTGAATGGAAAGAGTACTATTCCAGCCCACAAAGCAGCCTCTGGCACATTTCTATGCTTTACAAGTATATGTATGCACTGTGGAATGACCTGAAATATTAATAAGAATAGCAAGGGAGAGTCTGTGTGCTAATGCATCTGTGCTCAGGCAGCTCTGCATCACTCTGGTATAAGCTTTTCTTACTTATATAAATTTCTTTAGAAAATCCTGTTCAGTCTTTAAGAACTTTTTCAGAATTAACATTTCTTGATAAAATTTAAGCAAACATACTTTTATACACTATGGAGAAAGAAGGAATATGTGTAATTTTTTAATAAATAACACACATTAGTTTGTTCAATCCAATTACAAGATAGGAGCCTGTTTGCAGTGACATCTGGGGTGCATGCATGTAAGAACAGCCCCAATGCTGCTTCTCCACTGTAGTCAAAAGTCTGAGTTATCTTCATTAGTGATCCGGATGTTGGGATCAGGAGCTCCCTGATGAAGTTTGCTGGTGACATCAAAATGTGTGGGGTAGTTGACACTCCAGAAGGGAGAGCCACCCTCCAGGAAGACCTGGACAGACTGGACGAGTGGGCTAGCGGGAACAGCCTATGAAGTACAACTCAGACAAATGTAAAGTCTTGCATCTGGGAATACATAATCCAAGAATGCAGCTGAGACTGGGTTCCACCTGGCCAGAGAGTAGCCCTGTGGAAAGGGACGTGGGGGTCTTGGTGGATGGCAAGCTCAGCATAAGCAAACAGTGTGCTGCAGCTGTAAAGAAAGCCAATGGGATGCTGGGTTGCATTAAAAAGGGCATCGCCAGCAGAGACAAAGAAGTCACCATCCCTCTCTACTCAGCTCTAGTCAGACTACATTGTGAGTACTGCGTCCAATTTTGGTCCCTGCTATACAAAAAAGATGTGGACAGGTTGGAAAAGGTCCAGAGAAGGGTGACAGGGATGATCAGAGGCCTGGAAGACCTGCTGTATGGAGAATGGCTGAGATAACTGGGCCTGTTCAGCCTTGGGAAGAGAAGGCTTAGGAGGGACCTTATTACCATGTACCAGTATGTAAAGGGTGGCTACCAAGAAGATGGAGACTCCCTTTTCACAGGGAGTCACATGGACAAGATGAGGGATAATGGACACGAGTTGCCTCTGAAGAGATTCTGATTGAACTCCAGAGGAAACTTTTTTACCATGAGATCTATCAGACATTGGAACAATCTCCCAGGGGAAGTGGTAAATCCTCCTACATTGGTCCGTTTTAAGAGTCAGTTTGACAGGGTGCTGACTCATCTCATTTAAACTAGACTTTTACCTCGAGAGGTTGGACTAGATGGTCCTTGTGGTCCCTTCCAACCCGGTATTCTATGATTCTATGCAACTTGTGCAGACATGAACTATGTCTGAAGGAGCTCAGATGTCAGGAATCAGACAGCCACAGAAATCCACAGCACTGTGTACTAAGCAAGAGCCGTATAGGGGTTACTGCTGGATATGTACCTATGTGTTAGACCTGCGTTGTCTGCCATTGCCATGCAACTAGAAGGTGAAGTTCAAATACAGCAGTACAGCCGTGCTACCTGGGAGAGAAAAAGAACCCACCAACCAACTGATGCAGTTAGCAGCAGGGCAAAATTCTCCTTCATCTGAGATGGGGTTTATAGAATTGAATGGACTTTGTGTAAATAAGAGGAAATATTAATACAAATTTGTCTTATTTTTACTTTTTGTTTGGCCTGCTATGAACTCTGAGCAAATGTTTAATGCTTGATTTTGACAAAGCAGCCTTGTGAAGCATAGCTTAGTCAGGTTTTACCACAAGTGACTGCAGAAAAAGGTCTGGAGGTACCTGATGTGTGGTTACATGGCCCTGTGAGCCTAATGGGATCAGTACACAGAGGCTCTGCATGTTTGTAACTCTACACAGAGATACCAGAGCTACACACATATGGGATGTGGTCTCACAGGACACTTTCAAGAAGTCTACCTTAGGACTTGCAACCTCTGTTATGATCTGTAGACTATTTCATAGGAACTTGTACTCAGGTTGGTGCAAAGATCGACAAACTGCAGGTGAGAAGCTAAATGTGATGTGTAGCATGTAAATTTGATGTGTAGCATGACAGAATCTGTGGCCATGACCTGAATTTTCTCCATCACAAATTCTCTTTTTATTTTCATCCTAGTTTATTGAAATATGCTAGACTGTAAAATGTGACGAGTGTCTGTTCATGCTGATGTAGTTCGCATGAAAACATAGCGATTGCTTTCCTACATTTCATATCCTGTTTTCATTGCTTCTGGAATTCTGCAGCAAAGTTTTGGACTTTAGTACATCTATTTGGTGTTATTTCTGCAGGACTAATATGTGAGGCTGCGATGGCTCCCGTTCTTTTGTCAGCATCATTGTAAAAGCAGCTGACACTATAGCAATTTTTCTTTTCTCCCTTTTGGCACACTAACTAACCAATCACCATCATGACCTTAGACAGCTGCATTGTTATCCTCATGGTCTAGAAGGAGCAACAAGAAGTGAAAGGTCTTTTTCAAGGCAGAGACAAGGAAGACTTATTATCAGTGCTAAGGCAGGATCTGTGAAGCATAAGCTTCAGTCCCATGTGAATTCACTGTGTGGTAATGAACACGTTGGTGGAAAAGGCATCTTTTACTTCTGATATTGCTGTAAAACATAGTAAGTCTTATCACACTTCCTTCTGCTTTGTATAAGTTCAGTTTTTAACTGTGGGAGAACCAATGATTTGTTATCTGCATCCAACCTGCTATTTAGACCAGTGCAAGATCTCCAAGGCAACTGGGGGATTTGGTGCAGTGCTGCTGTCCCAGCAACTTAATAACCAATGCCTGAGCTAGACTGTACCTCCATCGTTTGATTTGATTTTCAGTGAGATTCTTTACTTTTATCTGCAATGGTTTAAAATCTTGCCTCTTAAAACTGGTGTTAGAGGTTCAAATACAGAAAAGAAGAGAATTACATCTAAGTAGACAACTACTTTAAATGCAATGAAGCCATGGCAAAAAAAGTCAGATTTTTGACTGTCTGATCTACATGAGGAAACAATGACAAAGGTGGGAGTCAGAACATCTAGGGATTACACCTTCAAGTATGTTTAATAACCCCAAATCTGAGACAGGAGAAAGACTCACACATAATGCTAGCCCCTGATGTTTTTAATTCCATATCTGATCCTGGTGACCACTTCAGATTTCACTGTAAATCAAAGCAGACATGAAGGTCTTTAATCTTGTGATATTAGTCACAATATCCCTGCAGCAGAAAAAGAAACATATTTATTATGTTTTTAAATTTAGCTTGATGAAATTGACTTCAGCTGCATTACTTTCAATTTACATCAGTGTAACTAAAAATCTGCCTCCAAATTTCTAAACACATACAGCTGCATCAAAGGATTGGTAGTGCTGCACTGATTTTGAATACCTATGTGGTCAAATTTTTTTATCAACTAGTTTTTAGGAGCAACATCGTTGGTTGTTAAGCTTTAGCAGGTCCTATAAATTCCATAACTTTACTCTGAAAACAACATGCTATCACAGGCTTTTTGATCTGACGGGCCATATCTTTATTCATGGTGTTTGATTGCTAATTAAGGGGCCAGTCTCATAAAGCTGGCATTAAATTTACCATTGATAGCACTATTTCTGTTTTATCAATCTGGTCTTGTTTAGGCTTTACAACTGGTTGAGATGTTTGTTTGTTTTGTGTTTTTTATTTGTTTACACTTTGGATGCTTTTTGGCAGACACTTGAAAATTGTTCTGTTTCCTACAAAATCTTGATCTGAAATTATTGGAACATTTTTACTAGTGCCTTCTTGCCAAATGGGATTGATATAAAATATCTCACTTGTGTAAACTTTAACCAGCTGTTTAAAAATAATCTTGCTGGTACTTTATGTAAACAGCAGAGTGTAAAGAGTTTGACAACCAGAAAGGAGTGGCCATAAAACATTACGGCAGCTTTGTAAAATGAGATATCTCCTCTGTTTACCATCTGGATTTCTTCATGCCAAGACAGTGCATTACAAATTGCTGCTTCTCTTTCTTAGAAACAATCAGCATAAGGTAATTTTTTCTCATCCTACCTTGTGATTTCAGATTTTTCTGCTTTAGTTTTTTTCCTGTAGTTCTTCCTTCTCTTTGGGATTCTAAGCTCAAAGGCCTCTGTTTGCTTGTTGCCAAAGCTTTACGTCTCCCAAAAAGGGTCATTTCCAGGTGTAATCAGGCAAGAAGACATGCGGCAGTAGACAAAGTAATAAAATATACAATGAAAGAATTGCAACAATCAATTAGAACTCTAAAAGTGTTGAACAATTGTGATTTTTATCACTGTCTTCCATAATCATGACTAAGCTTACAGGCTACTGGCCAGGAGTATTATTTTTGGTCACTGCAGCTTTTACTGTAAAAATAGACCTATCACTTCCATTAATTATTGTTACCTTCAGCAGACAAAATGACTGTGTTGTGCACAAAAACGCAGCTTCTTCCCCTGAAGTACTGTAATGCATTGGCCCTACATATCTCACTAGTGATTATTGTAACACAATATAAAATTACCGTATGATGCAATGTGTTCAACTTTTCTGGAACTTCTCTGTAGCCCACATATAAAATGGGTGTTACTAAAGTAGGGGAACTTCACAGACAGAGAAAGTTCTTGCCTAAAACAAACAGATAATGTGGAAATACTGTATAGAATTGTATAGCAAGACTAGGAAGTCTCTAATGTGTTTAGAAAATAATTATTCACAAATGCCATTTAATACATTCAGAAAAACTGTTTATCATCTCGTAAGTACTCTCTTGACTTCAGTGGGCTGAAATTTGCTTACATGCTTTGAAATGCTTCTTGATCTGTCGAAACTCATTTATCAAAAGACTCAAATCTTCCAATTGCATAAAAGCGAAAAAGAATCCAATGCATTAACATAAAGAAAGACATGGTTAATCATATACAACAAGACATGTGACAGTGATAGCTGAAGTAGTCGCTTCTATGACATAATGTATAGAGCATGGTTTTCTAAGAAGATAGTGAACAGCATAAAATCCTAATGTAAACAAACAAAATAGCTGCTATTTCAGCATGTCTATTTGAAAACACTCCTCTGCCCATCACTGTGGAGTTTGTATCTATATCTGAATTACATAGACATATATAGTATGTCTACTGTGCTTGCAGTCTGTGCAATAAAACAGAATTAAACTGAGGAGTAACAACACAGCACTAAAAGCACATTTTGGTTCAGCACTGAACAGATCCTCAATAGATTCAGTGGCCCTTGCTAAGCTCTTTATCGACACTTGGTGCTGATAACTAGGATGCAGAGTTTACAGTTAGATGGGATAAACCTTACAAGCATCCACATCCCTTTGGAGTGTAACACTCACCCTACTTCATGTAACTCTCGGAGTAAACAAACCCTGTGTCTCCATGATCACTGTATATTTGGATGGCTGTCATGATGTAAAAACAAAAACGAAACCCTGGAAAAGACCCATTCAATCTCTGATCAGTAATTCCAAGTGCATTTTCTTGCAATGTAATGATGATACTGGAAGCTCAACTGCCTGAAGTTTGCTGTCATGGAGGTTATTTTCTACAGGTTTTATTTCACAGAGGCAAAATTAAAAAGTAGGTGGATTTTTTTTCTTTGTAATTTTCATCTGTAAGTTTTCAAATTAAAAATCCAGAGAGACAATTGTGTGTAATCTAATTTTGCTCATTTTCTCTTTGTGGAGAAGCACAGCAGAACTTATTTGATGATTCAGTAATGACAGTACAAAAAGAAATATATTTCCTTTTTATCTATAACACCATTCAAATATTCATTTTGGCCTCTAGCCATTCAAAAAACACCAGAAAGAAATCCAACAACTACTGAAAAAAATTTTCTGCAATTAATTTCAATGGCTGCTCAGGCATGCAAGGATAGTTCTTGATTTAGCTTTGGTAGTTGAAAGAGGGAGGAGGAATGGTCTGCAGTTTAATTCCTCCTCATAAAGCTATTTTGTAAAGTCTTTCAAAAAGCTTGGGTGTATAACTACGTTACTTACTCTAGTATAGCTCATTGCCTCTTCCTATAGTCTTCCTAATGTGCTTAGACCATTTTGTCAAAACTACCAAATGCCAAGGTATAATGTAGCAAAATCAAATTAATGTCTACTCAATTTAGAGAGATAGATGTTGGGGGGACTGTGTCAAAGGCCTTACAGAAGTCCAGGTAGATGTCATCCATAGCTCTTCCCTTGTCCACTGATGTAGTCGCTCCATCAGAGGAAGTGACTAGGTTGGTCAGTCAAGACTTGCCCTTGCTAAAGCCATGCTGGCTGTCTCAAATCACCTCCCTCTCCTCCATGTGCTTTAGCATAGCTCATAGGAGGATCTGTTCCATGATCTTCCCAGGCACAGGCTGACAGGACGGTAGATCCCAGGGTCCTTCTTTCTACCTTTTGTAAAAATGGGCAAAATAAATGTCACCCTTCTTCCAGTCACCAGGGTCTTCACCTGACAGTTCATGTAAGACCAGTTCTCTGTGGCTAAGACTGAGTATCCTCAGCTTCAGGTTGTATTACACTGAATGCAAATTGTATTTTTAGGGGTTGAACTGCCATCCAGGAGAGCCCATGTGGAGCTGGGAGCACATAAGGGGCTTACCACAAGATAGTTAGCAAACAAAACACACCTCCTGCCAGCTGACCCCTGCTTGCTGTAGATCCAAGAGCAGCGTTGGACATGCTGACATGGACATTACATACATGAAAGTCATATCTTGTACAAAGCCTAAGAGGGAGTCTAAGAGAACACCATGTTTCTTTCAGATAGGATCACCTGTCTTCTAGAAAGTAGTTAAGGGTGGCTCTTTGTAGTGACAAAATATTTATAATACCTGAGGGCTTTTGTATAGTAGGGCTGTCAGTGTGTTTTCTGTAAGGGTTATTGTAGAGGAGGGAGCACTAGTACTTTACTCTATTTGTTCACACGTCCGTTCCTTTGAGTTATATACAATAAACCAAAATCAGACTCCACAAATATCCTCTGTGCTTAAAGATAGAATCAAATGCAGTACAAACTGCTGGATTAGAACAACAAGTAGGAACCTGATAATTAAAACTAAAGTTTTGTATACATTGGAAACAGTTGAGCATTATTGTTAAGGCAAAAAAATCCCTTCTTCAACTTTCAATACCAGATCAAACAATCTCTTTTACACATTTGTAACTGTAAATAATCAATTATTTGATTTCTTGTTTTTACCAGGTCTATATAAAAAACCTAAGAACTTGTACATAGATCTACCAGATATCAATGTAGTACAAACTGTCAACTTAAACCAGACCGTATCAGAAGCAGCATGAATCAGGAAGAAAAATACTCTGGGAGACAAACAAACACCTCTTCTGATGTACGCAGGTACAAGTGAGAAAGACAGAGACAGAAGGACTGACTTGTGCCCTACACATACTGGACATTACAGAGGTGTGAAGGGTCAGGTAACAATACAATCTGACAGACCACAGAGAATGATAGACATTGGATGTAATATTCTAACTTAGAAAAAGTGAACCATTTTGCTCTTAGTTGACTTAAGACTACAGGAACATAGAGTTGCCTTTGACACTTCATTGCAATGCTAAATTTGATAGAACCTAAAGATAAAATATAATTTTAAAAAGTAGCTATTTCTGTTTTATTTAAAATTAATTATTCAACATACAGTGGAATCAATTTCAGGCTATTAATTTGTATCTTTCAGTTTGACAGTAAAAGTCATGCAGAAAAGAGCTCGTAATTTGTGAAAATTGTTCCTGTTTTTGTCTAACATACCAGTTTGGAGTACAGCTTGTTTTTCTTAACACTATTCTGAAACATCACCCTTGTTTATCGTATCTGGTAAGCTGTGCTGAAATGTCGTGTACGATTAATTTCAAGCTAAATAACTTCTACTGTAATAATTCCATCTGGAAAGTGTATGGGGCAGATGAAAAGTTTTCTGTAGTATCAGCTATAATAAACTACTTCAGGTGGCTCAGATGTGCTAGTCATAGCTTGTACATGAAAAATAGTATTCAGGTACCTCTGGCGCTTGCGCTGATTAACAATGGAGAATGAGAATCTCTGCTCCTTTGCTGTAAAGCAGGCACTGCATTTGGTGAGTCTCTGATGACACAGTTTGTAGAAAACTTTACAGAAGACTTGTCATTAGACTGAAGCTAAATTGATAAAAAGCAATTTAGGATAGAAGGTTGCCTAGGTGGATGATGGAAAAACTGGACCTTTTGAAACTGTATAAATAACCTTTAATAATACTCCAAAAGCAAGTACCTGCACAATGTCAGTAAGGAAATATTTGCCATATTTTCGAGTATTTGTGTGAACATTGGTTTGATTTTTATGTCTGAGGTCTTAAAAACTAAAGTAAAATAGTGGCTACTGAACTACTTCCCCCCACACTTAAAATATGATTAAATTTCGGTATTACAAGTAATTTGCAGACATACTACAGTCCTTGAAGTCCTTACTAAAATTTTCCTATGACTACTGCACTTTTTCTAACCACATTATTAATAGTATTTGGGCAGATACTTCGAGATATTTTGTATACCCAGCAATTTGCTTTATCCTACTTTTAAAACATTATAAGTAATACAGATCTTTTGACATTGGTGATAACTTGGAAAACAAGATCTAAAAATGACAAGCCTTCAGTGTATCTTATCTACTTAACAAATTCACATGAAGTCAATTAGTTTATGTGTTTTCCTTCCACATTATAATGATACTATTTCACATCTGCAACATTTGGGTATGCTAGCTATAGTGATTATCATTAGATAATGTAAAAATGAGACTGAATCAAACTAAGATGTCCAGCGGGGTTTTTTTAAATATAATTAACATCTACATTTAGAATATTGTATATTAATTGAAAAATACAAGCACAAATCTATACATTTGGTAAGATACCCAACTTTCAATCTTCACAGTACTGGATTTCAAAATAGGGTGATGTTTACAAATTATTCTACTTGTGGGACTATATTTGGGATTGGGACAAACCAAAAAACTAAATACACATATAAGAGATGTGAGGCTGCTGCAACTATAGTCTGAGATCTCCCAGTTGACTTCTGAGGAGCTGCTCACCTCACTTGGTGTAAATGTCAAGGCTGTTCTGTGACCCTGTTATTTCACAATTGACTCCCTTTCTTCTTTCCTTGAGAGTTGCTTCCCTGTTCTTGCTAAGTATGGAATAAAGTCCCTGACTACAGGATTTTTGAACAATTTTAGATTTATTCTTTGTAACTAGAAAAATTTTAAGACATGTAAGTGGATCTGTGTTAGCATCTTTTTGCTTTTCTACAACAGTATTTGGTTAATCACTCTCCCAGGCCTCTGTTTTACGCTTACCAGGTTTTGGGCTGGACCCGAGATGGAAAATACCAGTGATTTAAGACTTTCCTTGCATCTTTCTAATACAGATATCAACTGGTGTCTCTTTGGTGCACAGAATGCTAGACTGTCTCAGTTTCTCTACGGCTCTCTGTAGCCCCGTGGAACAATTTTGTCTGCCTGAAGTAGCTGAAACAACATATGCAATGCTGCATCAGCCATGCCTCTCTGCCATTCCTTGTGAGGCTAAAAGGAAAGAAGCTGGAGCCTATGCACCCACTTAATCCTCTCATGCTAAGGAAATGCCACACTGAAGTGGGGATCAAACACATCAAGTCTGGATCAGAGCTCACAGCTGCTATTGGAGTAGTGCTTCTCAGCATGTCCACTGCTAGTGAAATGAAGAGCTTGAAAACATTGCCTGAAGAGTGGGAGGAAAGACCTGCAGAAATTGGTTAGAATTACTGAGATGACAGGAGAGCAGAGCAGCTGGGAGGGCAGAGCAGGCACTTGCTCCTGCTACTGACCTCTGGAGAAAGCTCTGCCACAGAAATAGCTTCTGTTCGTTTATTTAATCAGTTTATCTGAACTTCCATTTCCTGTAATCTGAGTTCATGCTGGGCTTTTTATTGTCTTTTTAAGCTTAATTGAGGATAAGTTGAAACAACACCCTTAAAGGAAAGCCTTGGCCTAGGATACAAGGCAGCAGGTATCTCCTACCAGAGGTGACTGCTTTGTCCAGGGTAGATGCATTGTATATGTGCCATTACTGGAAGATTTCTCCTCAAGTTCTTCTTGTTCTTCAGCCACTCCTTACAAAGTGTAAAACCAATAGTGATACATCTGGCCTGTAAGTATGAGACATTTAATGCTCACATTTAGGCAAAATTTCTTTGCCAGTCATTGACATTAGACTAACTAAAGTTCAGTCTTTCCTGAGCAGAAGATTCCATATTCAAACTCAAATGGTTACATCAGCAGCACAATGATTTCAATAAAAACACTACATTTGGCTCAATTTATCATTCAGTTAATGGTTGCAATAATTATTTAGACCAAAAAAAAGACATACCAGTGTGAACTGAAGCAACTAACTTGCTAGTGTAACTATGACCCAAATTACACTTGGCAGTAGACTAGGTGTGAAAGGCATGTAGGAGAAAGTCTTTGGCTCCTGTAGATTGGTTTGACCACTGTTTCTGGCAGTACTACTCATACACTGATGACAAAGATGACTGAACTTAGTGAACTAAAGTATTCCCTCCTAAACAATGGTGACAATCATGTTTGTAACACTTCAGAAACATGCATTTCTCTAAGCTAGGAGTTGCTGACCATTTAGACTCTGGTACAGATGCATGACAGTGTGCAAAACAGACTTGTTTGTGATATTAATTTGAAACTGTATATTTGCTAAATGCAAGAGTTAACAAGCAGCATGTTACCAACAGGCCTCTCCCTGATAGGATGGAGTGGACTGGATCTTCCTGGAGAGGGATAGCCTTTTACTCAGAGTTACTTTTAGGAAAAAGGGCTAATTCTCTGGCATGGTCCTTTCTGATGGCAAGTTAATCTGTCATGCAAGGTAACCTAAACAGAGCAAAGGAAGAAGGTTTTATTTTTTCACTCATGATCTGTAGAACAGTGCTAGCAATTCTTGCAGTTATAGTAGGAACATGAACAGGATGACACACTGGAGTGAGTGGGCCATCTGTAAAAAAGAATGACTACAATGTCTTGGAAAGAGATAAACTGAATCCAAAAAGACTATGTCATTATGGTCAGAAAAAGTGCAACAGAAAGACAAGGAAGCAGCCAGATTGAAAGAAAAGGGAAACACATACTTACAGAAGTGTGCAACAGGACCAAGCCTGATGTACACACACAAAATAAGAGAGAAAGTAGAGTAAAAGAAAGTATACCACAGTACAAAGTAACCACAGGAAACGATGTGGTTACACTAAGAGATCATCTCCATCAGTGCAAACCATTTACTTTTCATTAACAGAGATCTGCCGGCACCTGACCACCATTTTAAAATGGAAGCTCAGCATCTGTAGCAGTATAGGCTATTTATGATTACTTTGCCAGAACCTGCAAGGTGCTGAAGTGACAGAGATCGTGTACTGTTGTATATAAAATTGGCCATTTTAGAAAGAATAAATATTTCTTTGTATTTTTTTGAGTGAATCCTTTCAGAGGAGGAGCCATCATTTCCTGTTTTTTTCCTGTAACAGAAAAGTTGAAGCAAACCAGACACTCCTTATAGTATATACTGACTTTTTAAATATAAAACAATGAAGCTGTTAGAGGTTTCTTAAACCATACAAAGTTTTCTGAAATGGGAGGATTGCCTCTATGGTAGCACCTTTTGGCACATCTTGTGTTTTTGCAGTAGCTGATGGTTGAAAACGTGACAGGAAGGGGGGACAGATGCACAAAAGTGTCTGTGTTCTGTTATCTGTTAAGCTGTTTAATAAAAGAGCTCTTTAATAAAAGGCTGTTAAGCCTCTTTTATTAAAGTTTTATCTAAAGAAAAAGGTCCAACTTTGAGCTCTCCATAAATGCCACTAAGAACACAAAGTTGCCCTCACATCAGTAAGGGCATTTTCATCCCTTCTTAAACTTTCATCTGCAATAGCACATTTTGGCAGTAGCTAGTCAGAAAAATGTTAAAAGACATGGCCAGTTGGCATGACGGTTTTCTAATCAGAAAAGCTGTTCAGCTTCAGGGTAAGATGCATTGTTACATCAGCTGGGAGGAAGGGAGAGAAGAGAGGAGATGTGTGGATGGGAGGGATCAACTGTTTGACTCATTGACCTTGAGTGGGGTACCCTAGAGCTTTGAGTATTGCTATGCAATGGTGAAAGCTTGTAAGAAAACCTGAGAGAAGAGAGTAAGAAAGTGGTATATAAACCAAAGGGCATGAGAGTAATGGGTCTCACCTCCACTGCAGCAAGAGGCCTCAGCTCACAGTCTCTGACTCACAGCCTTGTTGCTTTTCAGCTGAGGCAACTAAAGATGTTTCTGATTCTTGGCGGAACAGCTTTAGTCCTGATAGGACAGAGGGAAGAATGGGCAGCACAGGCTAATATCTGAACATAAACTGAAATCTCTGATGTTCTGAGCTGCTGTGGTGGGAAAAATAGCTCTTTCAACTACTTTTCTGTAGATCTGTTCGGGGTGGTGAGCTCTGCAACAAGGCTGGTGGTTGGCTGTAAATACCTGGAGAGAGACTCCCGGTTGTGAAACAGGACAGTTGTCAGGACCTGCAAGTCATACAGAGGACAGCCTGTGAGCTCTCTGCTCCCTGTGTTTGCACTGATAAAGCAGGATGAATGTCTTATTGTGTCAGGTTGAGAGGCCCATAGACTGGATGGATATGTCACCTCAGAGGTGACACTGACTGCTCTTCTCTTCCCCCCCCCACCCCCCACC